>NC_064927.1:309806350-310109380 GCF_023897955.1 Schistocerca gregaria
GCTGGATGTCTTGGTCAGTCGGTAAGTGGGTGGATAATTGAAGGATTCCGCTTACCGTAAGCCCACTAATACAGACCTGTATTTGCGGGCGTCAGGCTGGCACCACCCATCACAAACTTTGGGCGTCCTTCGAACGTTGGTGCACTGGGCATATGTTGTGTCTGATGGATGTAGCATTCAAAAGGACCTGAAACACCTGCAATGTGGATATTCTCACCATTAGTTCCCCTTTGGTGCACTGGGCACTTTTTGTGCCTGATGGATATAGCCATGAAAAGGACTTAAAACACCTGCAATATGGATATTCTCCACATCAGACCTCCGTTGGTGCACTTGGCATATTTAGTATCTGCTGGATATAGGATTGAAATGGACCTGAAACACCTGCAATATGGATATTCTCCATATCAGATCTGCACAGCTATAAGGAGGAAGAAACGGGACCACTCACAAGATTAACAGCAGAAGAAGCGGTTCAAGTCCAGGGCGTTCGTGCCATATGCCGGCAGTATTTCGTCGAAAGTAGGCAGAATCTTAAGGGCATATCATGTCAAAGTAATCTTCCATCCACCTACAAAGACTTCCTGTCTTCTTGGCTCGGCAAAGGACGATCAGTGATCGCGGGGTGCTGGAATCTACAGAATATCTTTACAACGTGGCAAAGCCTACATTGGCCAGACAACACACACGGTGCGTGAAATGTGCATTTAGCATATCATCTAGTAGAATCGGATGAAATGCCATTTGTCCGCGTCTTATTAACAGGATCTTTCGACGGCGTAATCTGCATTTTCGTCAGGTGTGTCGTGAGCCGGTCTCAGGACACACCTGATGGAGATACTGAGTTATGACGTCCAAATATCGTGTTGGGAAGACGCAGACCATCGATAGTACAATCAATTCTACGTGACGACAACGAATCGAAGGGAAGGTCTAAGAAATTATATTGCGTTGAACGTGATAGTTGCCTTTAGCTGCCCAGTGAGTCAGACATAATCGAGCATTGGATCTCTACAGGACCTTCCGTGGTTTATTCTGGCTGAAGGTCGTATTAATAGTTACAATGGATTTTAACTGTATAAGACGTGGGACCTGGTGATTCGTTTAATATCTACAGAAAAGAAACATTTCATGATTAATTTTATTAATTTGGCATCTGAATTTTAACTCCGCTAGCCCGCATTCGACAGAGCGCACAAGTAGTGTCACAATTACGTATGTCCCTCGTGTCACGGAGTAATATGCAAAGAGGACGCGAAACTCGAGAGAGGTCATTTACGTAGTGGCTGTCTTTGCGCATGCGCGACTGGGACAGTTTTTTGGTATAAAGATAGCGATGGAAATTAGCAGTCTCCGGTGTTCAACACTCAACTGAAGATTAATAGAGGGTTGTCAGCCGAAACATCGAGTCAAGAAATCGACGCCATCCGGCTGCGATCCGGAAACGTCGTGGAATATCATTGTCTAATTCCCAGGGTTAGGTATTGCAATGACCTGTTCCGATTTCTATCATCCACCCACCTCTTACAAGGTCTATCTAGATCTCTCTTTCTACTTAGCCTATAGTTTTTTTTGTACTCTATTCTCTGTCATTCTATCGACATGATCTTTCGATTTCACTCTATTCTCTTCTATCTTGTCATTAACTGAAAATATTTTTAAAATTGATCTTATTTGTTTCATTACTTTATGTTATATATTTTATTACAGCCTTTAGATATCTGATGAACTTCGTTTCTGCTGCCTGTGTACGTGATTTTTCTCTTTTTTTGTTACTGTCCATGATTTGGAACCATACATAAGCATATGTACAGCCGTAAGTTCATGGAATTTCATTTGTGCTTCTTGTCTTATTTTCCTTTTCAAACTTCATCTAATTCTTCCGCATATAGTTTGAAATTTATTAATCTTCTTCTCAATGTCATTGCCATAGTTGAAACTAATGACTCATCCTAGGTAATTTCTCAGATTTTGTCATTTTTGAAATGACTGGATTCTTCCGTTTAAAACCCATTATATTTGCTTATTCGCAGATATAGTTAAATTGTAGTACAATGAATTTTATCTCAATATATATATATACTGCTCTTTGTAAATTATCTTCTGTTACTCGTATATTTCCCTACCCTCTCCTGCCCCCCTCCCGCATGAACCATTTTCCTACCGTCGGTGGGGTGGCTTGCGTTACAGTTAGCCATACCGTATGTGCAACCACAACGGAGGGATATCTGTTGGGAGAATAGACGAACGTGCGGTTAGTGAAGAGAGGCAGCAGCGTTTACAGTAGTCGCAGGGGTAACATCCTGAATTATTGACTGACCTGGCCTTGCAACTTCAACTAAAATGTCCTTGCTGTGCTGCTATTGTAAACTGCTGAAAGCAAGAGCAAACTATAGTGTAATTTTTCCCGAGTGCATGTAGCTCTACTGGATGTTTGATTGACGATGGCGTCCACTTGGGTAAAACATTACGGAGGTAAAATAGTCCCCCATTCGGATCTCTGAGCGGGGACTACTCAGGAGGATGCTGTCACCAGGAAAAACAAACTTGACGCTCTACGGATCGGCGCGCGGAATGTTGAATCCCTTAATCGGACTGATAGAATAGGAAATCCAAAATGGGAAATGAATAGGTTGAAGTTAGATATAGTGGAATTAGTCAAATTCGGTGGCAGGAGGAAGACGGCTTCTGGTCAGTTGCATACAGGATTATAAATACAAAATCATGTAGGGGTAATGAAGGAATGGGTTTAATAATGAATAAGAAAATAGGAATGCGGGTGAGGTACGAAGAACAGCATAATGAACGCATTATAGTAGCTAAGATAGACAAGAAGCCCACCCCCACCACAGTAGCACAAGTTTGGACACCAGATAGCTCCGCAGATGATGAAAAGATTGAAGAAATATATGACGACGTAAAAGAAATTATTCAGATAGTTAAAGGAGACGAAAATTTAACTTTGATTAGGGACTGGATTTCGATAATAGGAAAAGAAAAAGAAGGAAAAATAGTAGGTGAACATGGACTGGGGAAAAGGAATGAAGGACGAAGCCACCTAGTAGAATTTTGCACAAACCATAATTTAATCATAGCTAACACTTGGTTTAATAATAATGAAAGAAGATGTAATTTTTCCTCCTATCTATATTGTTCTCAATTCGTTCGAGCAATCAATCATTCATGATAGGAAACACAGTCACAGCTCAGTCACTCAAAATGATTCAGAAATTTTACTTGTTAGAATGAAATCAGGCGATGATTCTTCTTCTTTGCAGGCTCGTGCTTTGCGGCATTCAGCTGATCTGTACAAATAAAATGCCTCGTTATTTTGGGAGCGTTGTATAATCAGTCGGGAAACCTCAGATCAAGCGGATATTTGGCTTTGATGAAGTTTAACCTTCTGAAGAAGTAATGGAGCTCTTGGATTATTAAATGCAGGTTCGCATCCAGTCTCTCGGAAGTTCCCTTCTGATTAACAACTACGCAATATATCGATGAATATCATTAATTCTCAAATGTCAAATACACACCCTTGTATGAAAGAGCAATATATATATTTCCCTTTTAATCGTACAGTTCGTATCAGTTATCTTCTGTCATAAATCTCAATAAGCAAATTACAGTTCTTTAAGACAATCTCAGGCTAATCGGAACGAAGACAATCTCGGAAGCTTTTTTCTTCTAACAACCACCATAGAGAATACTACAAAGAATAATTATGCGTTCATGGCATAGCTATTGTATGAAACTATTTTGCGCATGGATTCTGCGAGTATGAAGATAGAAAATTTGTAAACGTCATTCAAGGGTAGAATGGTATCAGAATAATTCATCGAATATAAAGAGATATTACAATTGCTCCTCGCAGCGAGCAAAGTTAATGATAATACACTTAGCGAGCTAACAGGTTAAATTTGTTGGGTTGTTTATTCAAAAGAGGAATATTATGAATTAAAAGAATTTTACTATAGAGAGTATGGGTATCATGTTAAGAGAGTAAGTTACGAGAATACTTAAGCTGTAGCTTTTACATGTACCGGGGTATACCCCCATCCCGAGTACGATTGGTGTAATTACGAAAAAGGTCTACCCATTTGGGAACTGGCCTTCACAGGGAAACCCTGGAAAACCCGAAAGAATAGACCCCAGTTCAGGTATTAAATAAGATAGGAAAGCCTAAATCCAGTAATTTTGAAATATATAGAAGCTCCATAGATTAGATTTAAGGAAAAGTTCCTCATACACTCCTGGAAATGGAAAAAAGAACACATTGACACCGGTGTGTCAGACCCACCATACTTGCTCCGGCCACTGCGAGAGGGCTGTACAAGCAATGATCACACGCACGGCACAGCGGACACACCAGGAACCGCGGTGATGGCCGTCGAATGGCGCTAGCTGCGCAGCATTTGTGCACCGCCGCCGTCAGTGTCAGCCAGTTTGCCGTGGCATACGGAGCTCCATCGCAGTCTTTAACACTGGTAGCATGCCGCGACAGCGTGGACGTGAACCGTATGTGCAGTTGACGGACTTTGAGCGAGGGCGTATAGTGGGCATGCGGGAGGCCGGGTGGACGTACCGCCGAATTGCTCAACACGTGGGGCGTGAGGTCTCCACAGTACATCGATGTTGTCGCCAGTGGTCGGCGGAAGGTGCACGTGCCCGTCGACCTGGGACCGGACCGCAGCGACGCACGGATGCACGCCAAGACCGTAGGATCCTACGCAGTGCCGTAGGGGACCGCACCGCCACTTCCCAGCAAATTAGGGACACTGTTGCTCCTGGTGTATCGGCGAGGACCATTCGCAACCGTTTCCATGAAGCTGGGCTACGGTCCCGCACACCGTTAGGCCGTCTTCCGCTCACGCCCCAACATCGTGCAGCCCGCCTCCAGTGGTGTCGCGACAGGCGTGAATGGAGGGACGAATGGAGACGTGTCGTCTTCAGCGATGAGAGTCGCTTCTGCCTTGGTGCCAATGATGGTCGTATGCGTGTTTGGCGCCGTGCAGGTGAGCGCCACAATCATGACTGCATACGACCGAGGCACACAGGTCCAACACCCGGCATCATGGTGTGGGGAGCGATCTCCTACACTGGCCGTACGCCTCTGGTGATCGTCGAGGGGACACTGAATAGTGCACGGTACATCCAAACCCTCATCGAACCCATCGTTCTACCATTCCTAGACCGGCAAGGGAACTTGCTGTTCCAACAGGACAATGCACGTCCGCATGTATCCCGTGCCACCCAACGTGCTGTAGAAGGTGTAAGTCAACTACCCTGGCCAGCAAGATCTCCGGATCTGTCCCCCATTGAGCATGTTTGGGACTGGATGAAGCGTCGTCTCACGCGGTCTGCACGTCCAGCACGAACGCTGGTCCAACTGAGGCGCCAGGTGGAAATGGCATGGCAAGCCGTTCCACAGGACTACATCCAACATCTCTACGATCGTCTCCATGGGAGAATAGCAGCCTGCATTGCTGCGAAAGGTGGATATACACTGTACTAGTGCCGACATTGTGCATGCTCTGTTGCCTGTGTCTATGTGCCTGTGGTTCTGTCAGTGTGATCATGTGATGTATCTGACCCCAGGAATGTGTCAATAAAGTTTCCCCTTCCTGGGACAATGAATTCATGGTGTTCTTGTTTCAATTTCCAGGAGTGTATTTTCAAAATTCTTCTTTCGACAATGTAGCCGGCGATCTCGTTGTGAAGTCGATGGAATAGGAACACTGGGTACGGACAGCGGGTAGGCGACGCACAGCGTTTGGTGGAGGTGGCACGGAGGACAGGTGATGGCTTACGGTACAGGACAGAAGCTGGTAACGTGCCGTATAAACAGCAAGATGATCTCAGGAACAGATGGTCAGGGAGGTGAACATGGAACAGGTTTAAAATGGAATAAGAAAAGGTTCTGACTGAATAAATCCATGGAAGAGAGTGGATTAAGGCAACGAATCCATATTTCATCGTTGAACTCAAAATCGGAGTGGATTCTTATATTCTTCCATCTGTACTAGACTGGAACATCTATCAGTTCTGACAATCGCGATTTTTTTTTTGTAGTCCTCAATACCAAAGTTGTTTTGCATTACAACTGCTGATTGTCCAAAACATTGCCAAATAGACTGTGGGCATTTAAATTTTGTTGTAGCTCATATCGAATGCATTCCTCTCAAATTTTTTTTTTTAAATCTAATCTTCGTTTAGTTATAGTGCAGGTGAAAGTAGAGTATTGAATCTGTCCGAGGTTTGCTTTCAATTACGAAATTATGGATAAAATTTAAGTTTACACCTGATGAAAAATTTTAAATATAGGCATATGACACTGACACCACGAAAGGAATAATTTCTAGAAAAAATTCTCTGAAAATTTTTCATTATTCTTATAATTAATTAATTTACAGATACATCTGCACATAAATATCATTAATGATGACGTATGTTCATTTAACAAATCATCCACTCGCAGAATCTTCTTCATCCTCTCATGAACATTTATGGAAATATATTTCAACAATTATGTCCATAATATGAAACACACAAACGGCTATTCTTAAAATGTTAATTAAAATTCTTAAATTAATTCTCCTGGTAGAGAAGGCATAATGAAAAATCAAAAAATTATAATAATTTTCTCTCGCGCAACCGGAGAATTTCTTCAATTGTTTGTAGCAGTGACATTATCGACTGTTGTTTCAATTCATAGTTCATTTGTATGCTTGCTTGAACAGCGCACATCATACACACAGCGTATTTACCTACATATCCTGCACTGTTCAAGTTTCACACGCAATTCTCACATAAGTGCCGTGTCTTGAGGAAATGTAGATGCACTTTCATTGTATATCACTATGGCTTCTGCTCATAGTCCACGGCGAACCAAAATGTGGCCATCATTTTCCACAAAACAAAACTAGATCCGTCCGAAAGCACTATCCCATGGCATTCCTGTCCCCAGTGACGTCGTTTCATACACCATTGCCTTCTAGCATGTTTCTACACATTCGTCAAAGGTGGGCGGAGAAGTGGATGACGGGCACGTAGTAAACGACGACGGGCCGTCACCCCTGACAGTGTAGGATGTGTTACACTGTTTGACTGTTGCACCAGATCCGAGGAAGATGCATATCTGTCCTGCAATGCCATTCGGATGAGGTGTTGATCTTCTCGGAGGACCGTCTGGATGGTGCGACCTGACACATCTCGTCGCGTTCTATGGCCTTCCGTGAACCATTCTACACACATCCGTTGCACTGCCGAAACACTTTGTCCCTCACGAGCAGCAGTTTTTTGGATGGATGCATCACATTCTTTCAGGCCAGTAATGCGCCCTCTTTCAAACTCACTGACTTGACGGTGGGGATCACGCACACATCTACGAGACATTCTGCACATCTCCTGAAGTCACACTAATGCATTACCTTTTGTTTATAGTGACAACGAGAGCCGCAGACACATTTTACCAGTAGGTGGTGTTGCGGCCGTATATCGATGTTGACCATGAACACGCACGCCGAATCTGTTCAAACGCTAATCATTTCTGCAGAGCTTACTAAAATGCCCTGTGAATATGAACGTCCTATTTCTAGTCGTACAAGGTTTTCTGTGTTTTTTTTTTCTGAATGTAACTGTAATTATACCAGGTAAACGAAGCAACGAAGGTAACTGAAGAAGGTTGCTGTAGCTTTTGACTAAAAGAGAGAGTTACCGGTATCAAATATCGGTATGGAATTAAAGAGATCGTTAAAAATTGACGTGTGGAAAAATGCATTGTATGAATCACGACAAAACAGGAAAAGTAGCCACTGTATAAGTGGTGATAAAAATGCAAAACGAAGAGACTCAACACAGAAAAATTACAAAGTAATCATTTTTCAGCACTGAGCAACAATCCCTACAACTACTTTCAGTAGTAATATCGCATCATATTCAAGGCAACAGCTATGTTACACTTCCAGATCTTGACCGCTTCCCGTGGTGCCTCTGGATAGCAGAGTCCAAGGTTCGTTCGATTCCTGGTCGGGTTGGGGATCTTCTCTGCCCGGGGATTGGGTGTTTGTGTTGTCCTCATCATTTTCTCATCATCATCATCATTTGTGAGATTGATTCGATTGGTGCGTGAAAAAAGCAAATGGACTGTGTATAAATTGGGATTTTGTAAGGGCGCTGATGACCGCGCTGTGCAGCGCCCCACAAAGCAAACATCATCATCATCACTTCCAGGCCTTGGTAGTGAAGAAACTTGAATGCAACTTGTAAGGAGATCACTGTCCTGAATACGGGTGCTGGAAAAATAAAGATAATGGCAACGGAAAAAGTGCGACGTGAGCTACATGAAGAACACATTTACTATCGAGCTAGTATTGCCAATATTACCCCAGTAAGAGCCTTATAAAGAGGCCGACTCCTGGTACACTTGGACGCAGCCATCGGCCAAAACATATTATGGTAAACTGATAATGATTAGTTTATCAGAACCACTATTCCTCATAACAACGTTAGCGAGCACTGTCTGAAATAAACTTTACACAAGTAGATGTTACTTGTTGTCCTCGGTCTCTACAATTTTGGGATGGAATCTGTTCGCTATATTGTGATCTTTATTGGAGAACCCTTTTCACCAATTTGAAACAATTACTTGCGATAAATGGAAAAAATCGCATTTTTCATCCTTTTATATGTATATGCATCGATTTCCATTTATTTTGTAATGTAAATAAACTTGCAGATCACTAGTATATACACCGAGGTAACAAAAGTCATGCGATACCACCTACCAACTTATCTTATCTCCTTCTGCCCAGCGGGGTGCAGCAACTCGACGTGGCATGGACTCAGCAAGTAGCTGAAAGTCCCCTGCAGAAACACTGAGCCATGCTTTCTCTCAGCCGTCCACAATTGCGAAAATGTTGGCGGTGCAAGATTTTGTGCACGAGCTGACCTCTCGATTAGGTCTCATAAGTGTTCGATGAAACTGATGTCGGGCGATCTTGGTGTTCAAACTATTCGCTCGAGTTGTCTAGTACGTCCTCCATATCTTCAAACGAATCACAATCAACTATGGCCCGGTGACGTGGTTCATTGTCATCCATAAGAATCCATCGTTGTTTCCGAAAATGTCGTCCATTAATGGCTGAAAATGATCTCGAAGCAGCTGAATACCCAGAGGACTCAGTCCACTCCACGTAAACACAGCCCACACCATTGTCGATTTACCACCAGCTTGTACAGTGCCCTGTTGACAACTTGCGTCCATGGCTTCGTGGGATCTGGCCACACTCGAACCTTACAAAGAGCTCTCACCAACTGAAATCTGGACGCATTTGACCAGGCCACGGTTTTCCAGTCGTCTAGGGCACAACCGGTATGGTCAAGACCCCAGGAGAGGCGCTCCAGGCGATGTCGTGCTGTTGGCTTAGGCGTCGGTCGTCTGCTGCTGTAGTACACTGATCCCAGATTTCACCGCACTATGCTAACGAATACATTCCTCGTATGTCCCACACTGATTTCTGCTGTTATTTCAGGTAGTGTTGATTGTTTGTTAGCACTGACAACTTTACGTAAACGTCGTGCTCTTAGTAGTTAAATGAAGCCCGTCGGCCATTGCGTTGTCCTGTTGAGAGGTAACGTGATGTTCTTGGCCCACTGTTGACATTGTGGATCGCGGAAAACTGAATTCCCTGACGATTCTCCAATTGGAATCACCCATGCGTCTTGCTCCAACTATCATTCCGCGTTCAAAACCTACTAATTTCCGTCGTATTCCCATAGTCACATTGGGTACCTTTTCACATGTATCACCTGAGTACAAATGACAGCTCCGCTAATCATTTCCCGTTTATACACTGTGTACGCGATACTACCACCATCTGTACATATGCATATCGCTATCCCACGAGTTTTGTCACGTCCGTATACAAGATGTTTCAAAATATTTGTGACAGACATCTAGGGGTGGCAGATCACATCACAGGAAAATACTTTTGTTGAAGACAAAATATACGCCGATGCTTACCGACGACGTAAGGCGTCTTAAATAATTATGTATTCAAGAGAAGTCAAGGCGTAGTCACAGTGCATCATTAGTATGGGATGTGTGTTGCCTACAAAGCCAGTCACCTGCTTCGCTTGAATGGCGGCAGGCCGAGCTTCTAAAATATATTTCTCCGCTTAGAGACACTCATTCTTAAGATTTCATTGTTGTGAATCGCTGTCAATTTCCTGGGATAGGTTTAAGCAAATATGGGACACATCGTTCGTAGAACCTGTTAGTTTGGTAGAATCTCGTCGTCCCAGGCCGATGAAATCAAGAAAACAATGCATGGCGTCACCAGCAAGTGTCAGGAAACATTTTATCTCCAACAGTGTTGTTTCCCGTGACGTCACATATCATCCCTTGACGTTTGTTGCAAAGGCTTTGAAATACCCTGCATATGTTCATATCGGCTCTTCGTCGGGATGGCGACGTAAAGGTTTTCTCAAATCTAGTTTTCGTGTAAAACAGTCGACAGTTAAATATAAAAATTTATAGAAAATAATATGTATAATTATTATAGGAATAGGAAACACGCCAAAAGAGCTCAACTGGACAAAAGAGATGAGATGCTGTCAAACGATGAAAGGAGTAAAAAAAAGCCACTGTAGAAACCATTTTCACAACTAATGTATCTTTAGAAATAAATCGAGACTCACAGAAGTTGGTACGTGGCTGCGGGAACATCACTGGGTAAATAGAAAAAGAAATACAATGGGTTTTGCAGAATGTGAACTCCAAGAACCCCCAACTGAATTCGCAAACACGGAAGAAATTCGACAGTAGCCTTACACCCCAACAAGATGATAATCTTGACAGTGTTCTACAGTAACTATTCCTCTTAGCTCTTCCTGTTGTCTTCTTTTTACCTCCTAAGCGTCACTTACAGGCATTGGTGTAAACGTATCTAAGACAGGAAGAGTATGTGTGAGGAAAGTTCGAATAATATCGAATGACACTCTTTCTGTAAGATGAATACATGTCACTTAATTATGGCAGAGCCTATAAACATAACACATAATAACAGGCCTGAATTTGCTTGCAGGTACTGGGCATTTCAACCACCTGTATAATATATAAAAACGCAGTAATCTAGTGAGTCAGCTCACAGTCAAATAGCCTGCCGTGAACAGTTGAGTTTGTCTACCTTGACTCGACTTTGTAATGTCATCACAGAAGTACGGAAAAGTCCGTCGCGGTTTCTCGCGGATGTTTGCGTCGAGGCTGAAGTGTTATAGAGGTGCACAACATACGATGTCAAAGATAATACACTGTTTGTGTTGGATACCACGAACCAACATCTAAAATGCGAGGAAAATCCATTAACAGTGTAAACGGAAATTCAGAAGGTGAAACTGAATGAGTCAAGGTGTGTCTATTGAGAAAAACTGCTGTCGTTTACACTAGAAAAGCAGAATCTAGTGTACTACAGTGAATTGCATTCAAGTTTCTTCACTACCAAGGCCTGGAAGTGATGATGATGATGTTTGCTTTCTACAAGTAAACTTAATCTGTAATGGCCTGTTCTTCGTATCAGTTTATCTTCAAGTAACATATTTTACAGGCCTTTTCTGGATACCAAGTGTGGCGCAACAACTTAGGCACTAACAGTATAGTCTTGTTGGGAATTCGTGACGCACAACATAGCGGCAGATCATGACACCATGCCAGTCGCCTACGCACTGCTACTAACCAAGAAGTTATACGTAGTACAAGAAGGAAAAAAGTCCGGAAGTGAAGTGTTTATAGCATGAGAACCATATTCTTCCCCAGTGGTCCTCACTTGATGCAGGCATAACGAAAATAAAGGTGAATCGCGGGTCAGAAGAAGGGATTCAAATGAAAGTGTACTAGCACTCTCTTACACAGTACATAATTTAATTAATTTTATTAAATTTAGGTTATCCCAGGGTAACGGGCATTGACTCGAGTTGTGCCACTAAGTGAAATGGATAATGAAGTTATAATTCACGGAGAACCAAATTAGTAATGGGTTCCAAGCAAAAGCGAAGTGCTGCCTTTGGATTCTTGGTAAAGGTGGATTACAAACTGTTGAACATGTGCAGAGAGCTGCTTAACGTTTACAGAAAAGAAAAAATATATGCAAAGGTGCATAAAGGCAAACACTGCAGTGATAGGCCATCAACAGTTACCGTTGACATGAGTCAACAACAAACAAACGAGCTCTTTCACCTAGATAGGCGAGTAATAACCATTGAGCTTGCGACACAGCTAAATTGTGTTCTCATTTAAAAAGATGAAATAGTGGAAAGTTTGAGGGATCAGTAAGTTCTTCTGAGTACCTTGGCTGTCGACATTCTTTCTGAAATGAGGGGTGGAATTCTAATCTGCAACAACAACAACAACTTTTTTAACGGAAATTGCATGTGGGCGTCTAATTGTGACGCAGAAAGAACGGTTGAGTCTATGGAGTAGTGCCACAATATTCGCCAAACCTTATGAGCTCTAAAAGGAAGTGAAGGGCACAGAAAATAATAGTAACTGTTTGGAACAATAACAGTGTCACTGTTCTGTAACACACTAGTATAAGCGCTATGTCGAAGTCGCTTATGTCAATGGGGTTCCCCATTTGCGCTCCGTACCTTTTCTAGAATTATTCCCAACTTGTCTCTGTCCTTACCACATTACGTGAACACAATGCCAACAGGTGACATTCAGTCATCATGTACGACAGCACACACCTTTGTCAAGAAGTCACCTGACTGGTAAAATCGTACTTTTAGTGCTCTTGCACTCGCCACACATCACGAATGTTTTGCACTTTGGCTTCTGTATCTTTGACCCAATGATTGACGATCTTAGGGAACAAAGATTTGGTGGCGTAGACGAGGTGAAAGTGACTGTGGAGAGGTAGATACGACAGTGCGCATCTGTCATGGCTTCAATGACAACGTAAACGAATCGTTTTCAGTGCTGAGTAGCAATTATGGGTAGACGCGTACTTCTGGGATATCAACGATCGAAATTTATGTATACGAGTATAAAGGAGAGTGTCCGTTTGTTCGTTTGTTTTGTCCGTACAATGTTATTCCTATCTTGATGAAACTTTGCACACATCACCTTGAAGACAAGAGGAAGATCACTGTCTACATAAGATTTCGTAATCTAACTTGGAACATATAGGCTATTTATGTAATATATGAAAGGGAAAGATTGTGACCAAACATCTCTAAAAGTTCTTGGCCGATATACTTCAAATATCTACATTCAGATGAAACAATGAAGAAAGGTAACGAAAAATTATATGCGTAATAAACGAAATATGTTGTGGTAAACTGACTGTAATTCCTATCGCGAGAATAAATTACAGCGGCAACACCCGTCTTCGAGACAGTACTATTAGACATTACTAGATCATAGAACGAACGAAAGCTCGAGAGTTCGACAGAAACATGTTTGCAAACCCTTATTTATTGATTATTGGTCTTTGTTACACATTACATAAGGCCCTTGAAGATATTTTAGTCAATTTTTCACAGTTATTTCTGTTATTAAAATCAAGTTATGTCAATAAGGTCATCCAGGAAGTGCTTCCCAGCAACTCTGTCACCTTCACGTCCACTGATTCAGTAAAGGATACACAGCAAGCCGTGCGTTACCCAACAGGATGTTTACTGCCATACAGCTCATTATTTTTTTTTAAAAAAAGAAAGGATTCCCTATCATATTATTACGCAAATCAACCCGCCTTCGCCGTGCAACGGAGAAACGATGGCAGTGAAAAACCTGTTGCCCGACGTAACAAAGGCCACCATCATCACGGGGTATGCCGCAGGTCAAGAATTATTCATTCCTCGCATTCTGTTGATTCCTAGTGATTTAAATATGCTCTTCGACGTCAAGCGATTGCAGTTTCCCATTAGACTTGCATCGTCTGTGACTATCAACAAGTCACAGGACCAATCAGTTTGTGTTGCAGATATTAAACATCCCAGGCATCGTCGGGCACTGCAGCTAGTCCGATTATTAAAAGATGGTGTTGAGGTCGAACGCTTGTTACGTCAATTAACTGGTGTGACGAAAGTATGGAGTGAGCAGACGACGTGCCACCGAACACTAGAGCCAGAGAATCATGACTGTCAAAATAATTTATTAATCGCACTAATAGAGTAAACCACCGCACCACAACATGAAAAAGCGGAAATTTTCAAAACACACAGGCCGGCAACAAACAGCCACAGCAGATTGTTCTCCCAAAACTACCCCTTCCACGAAGCTCATGACGTAACGGAACCTCAGCCCTTTTCTGTGTTCGAACCATCCAAGCATGCACTCATCAGCTTGTAGTACAGGGTGTTTATAAATGAATATCGGGATTTTAACTCTTTATAATATATATTATATTAAACTTACAGTTATAAATGATATGTCAAATGAAAGAGCAACTCAAACAGTTTTACTAAGAACCTTATAAATGTTCAATGTGAGCATCTTTTTTCATACGGCACATATCAGGTATATAGCGGAGTTCTTCCCAAACGTTGATAAGTGTATCTTCAGTGTTTGTAGCAACAGCTGCTTCAATCCGGTTTCTTAGTTGAAAGAGGTCTGCTAGTAGCTGAGGCACGTACACACAATCCTTGGTGATGCCTCAAAGGAAAAAATCGCATGGCGTTCTGTCGGGTGAACGTGGAGGTCATGCAGAGAAAGCCCTGTCATTGGGCCCCTTGCGGCCTATCCAGCGCTTGGGTGCAGTGAAGTTCAACCAATCGCGTACTTCGCTATGCCAGTGAGGTGGCGCACCATCTTGCTGGAAAATGAAGTTCTCTGGCTCATCTTCTTCCAACTGACGGAAGAGCCATTGCTTTATTGTGTCAAGGTAAGAAGTGCCAGTTACAGTAGGTTCACTAAAAAAGAAAGGCCCATAACCTTTCCGCCGGGATACGACACAAAAAACAGTCACTTTAGGGGAATCTCGTTGCATTTGTATCACCTCGTGAGGGTTTTCTGAGCCCTAGATGCACACATTGTGAATGTTAACATGTCCAGTAAGGTGAAAGGTCGATTCATCACTGAAGACAACATGATCCAGAAAATCTTCATCGTCATGAAACATTTCGTATGCGAAGTTGGCACGTAAACCATGGTCTGCCGGCCTTATAGCCTCTAATACCTGTAAACGGTAAGGACATAGTTGTACGCATTTTCTTAAAACTTTCCAAACAGTCGACACGGGAACTTGTAATTCACAACTAGCCTTCCGGACTGATTTCTTTGGGCTACGAGTGAACTACTCTCTCACTCGCTCAATGGTTTCTTCACTAACTCTTGTTCGTCCTGTGCCCTTCTCCTTACAAAGGCAGCCGGTATCTTGAAATTGATTATAGCATCTACGGATGTTATTATCACTTGGAGGATCACAACCGAACTTCAGCCGGAATGCACGTTGCACAGTAACTACAGATTCGGTCTTTGCAAAATGCAAAACACAAAACGCTTTCTGTTCACTCTTCGCCATCTTCGCTTCTACCGCTGTCTATCAGATTGCAACGGAAACATTGCGATCTGTGCCTGCACACTGGTTCCAAGCACAACTGTTTGAGTTGCTCTTTCATTTGACATATCATTTATAACTGTAAGTTTAATTTAATAAATATTATAAAGCGTTAAAACTTCGATATTCATTTATAAACAACCTGTATTATTAATGTCTGAAAGATGACCTCGAAACTAGGCTGGGCATTCGCAGAAAAATTTTACCTTGCACAAAAACTAGGGATGTCAACAGGGTCGTAAAGGACGTTTACATGCACCCATCGATTATACTGTATGTGGTTAGCAAGATGTGTATCAGCATCGTTGGACATTATCATTAACTGATAGCGTCATGTCTATAGTTGGGCAACAATATCTAATTGATTAACGTCAACTCATCAGCACGAGGAACTAGATTTATCAATTTCTTTGATGAGCTCTGTCACTTTGTTGATGCCATTTAATATTTTTCTTCCAGACACAACCTGGTGGCGATCGTAGAGCGCTGCCGAGTGTTAACATGTTTGATTTTCAGCAACTTGCTTATGGCTTGATCCACTGCATTAAAAAAATTAATACAAAACTTTTCGCTAATTGCAGCAACGTTTCCTGTTAACAGAGTCTTTGTGTGTGTGTGTGTGTGTGTGTGTGTGGCTAGGGCCTCCCGTCGGGTAGACCGTTCGCCTGGTGCAAGCCTTTGGATGTGACGCCACTTAGACGACTTGCCCGTCGATGGGGATGAAACGATGATGATAAGGACAACGCAACACACAGTCCCTGAGCGGAGAAAAGCTCCGACCCAGCCGGGAATCGAACCCGGGCCATTAGGTATGATAGTCCGTCGCGCTGACCACTCAGCTACCAGGGGCGGACAAACAGTATTCATCATTGAAATGTACGCAGTGTCTGAAGATAATCTACTGTATCTCTAAATGCATCGCAGATGCAGTATCTGACGTCAAACGTTGAGACACTACTGCGTAATACGGAATTGACCGTCAGGTGTCACGACCACCAGTATACAAGGAGGCGCGGAGTACTGCATTGTCAGCAGAGAAGCATTAACAGCAGAACTAAGTGTTCATTTTTCCCGCTCTCTGTTCGAGTGTGGAACGATAGAGAAGTAGCTTGAAGCTGGTTCGAGGAAATCTCTGCCAGGCACTTAATTGCGAATTGTAGAGTAATCATATAGATGCAGACTTAGATCTCAGTGAATTTGAACGTGGACTAGTCACTGGAAGTCACATGACTAACAAATCCACCAGCGACACTTCAAACCTATGAAGCTGCCAAAGTCCACTGTTGATGTAGCGACAATGGACACGTAAGAAGACAACCACTGCTAAACCAAGACCTTCTCACTTCATGTACTGACTGATATGGGTCGTCGAGCATTGCGTAGGGTGGTTGTAGAAATCGAACGAAATCAGTGGAAGCAATTGGTCAACTTTGCTTAGGGAGTTATAAAGAATGGGTAGCAATTGTCGAACAGTTCCTCATGAGCCACACATTTTTTGTGCAGTGAATGCTAAGCGACACTTAAGGTGGTGTAAAGAAGGATGCCACTGTGCTGTGGATAACCAGTAAGGACAGATTTGGAGTTATGAATCAAACTTTACTCTGTGGTGGTACGACGCAAGGGTTTGGGTTTAGTGAATGCCAACATATGGTGTGTTCGAACATTATGAATTACCTCCACGAAAACTATTTTCACGCAGGCCGCACTGCTGCAGAAAATATCGATCTTGTGCAACACAACTAGCACTCTGTTATCTTGTAGTAATGAGTACTACCGACAGGGAAACTTAAACTGATTTCATACTTCTAGATTTCCAAAAATCTTTTGATACCGTTCCTCACAAGTGGCTTCCAACAAAATTACGTGCGCATGGAGTCTCGTCTCAGTTGTGCCACTGGATTCGTGATTTTCTGTCAGAAAGATCATAGTTCTTAGTAACTGACGGAAAGACAATGAGTAAAACAGAAGTGATATGTTGCATTTTCCAAGAACGCGTCCGGATACTTTTGATCCTGCTCGTAAGTAAAATGAACGCAAGAGTTTGTATGACTGGTGACCGTTGTGTGAACTAACGTTTACTTGCTACATGAAGTAAGTATTGACTCAGTCTTACGTCAGTCATGCGACCGGCGCCGCGTCCATTAGTTAGAACGGCCGATGTGCAGACCGGCGGCACATTCTCGCCTGCTGTTTGCCACGGCGCGCACGCACGCCACGCCGCCTGCGCGCTGTCACGAATGCGCCGCGCTCCGAAGGTGCGGCCAGACGGCGATTTGCATAACGTTACGAGTCGAGGCACAAGCAGAACGCTACTAATTGTTTAGCGGTCGTCCTTTTTGTAGCTCGAGCACCAATTAGCGCCGCGGAGCGCGAAATTTAATTCGCTGTTACGAGTGGACTATCAATCATAGCGTGGCGACTGTCGACCTTGGAAGTGGCCTGTTCTCTCGTCTCTACCCAAGTCCACTGGAGTTCAGCGTCTCACGGCTGTTAGATCTGCCAACCGTCTGTAAATACACTTGTTCTTCTCGGTTCTCACAGCGAATCTTTGCTTACATCCTCTTGATAACTTCATTGTCTTCATCTATATTCATATACCGCAAACCACTGTACGGTCTATGTTGTACCTAGTACCACTACTCTTCATTTCCTCTCCCGCTCCGTTCGCAAAAAGAGCGAGGAGAAAACGGCAGTTTATGTTCCTTGGTATGAGCTTTAATTTCTAGTACCGTATCTTCATGGTCCTTGCGCGAAATATATGTAGGTTACATTAGAATCATCTGGCAGACAGCTTCAAATTCAGGTTCTCTAAATTTTCTCGTCAACGGTTTTGCCACAGTGGTTACACCGATGCCCACTGATCTCCGAAGTTAAGCGCTGTCGAGCTTGGCTAACACTTGGATGGGTGACCGCCCGGTTCTACCGAGCGCTGTCGGCAAGCGGGGTGCACTCAGCTTTTTTGAGACCAATTGGGGAGCAACCTGACTGAGAAACAGCGGTCCCGGTCACGAAAACTGATAACAGTCGGGAGAGCTGTGTGCTGACCACATGCCCCTCCATCCTCATCGAGTGATCTACATTGGCTGGGGATGACACGGCTGTCGGTCGGTACCGCTGCGTCTTCCGAGGCTGTTCGCAAAGAGTTCAATTTTCTCAATAGTGTTCCTCGAGAAGAAGTCGCATTATCTCCAGTGTTTCCCATTTGAGTTCAAATTGTTCAAATGGCTGTAAGCACTATGGGACTTAACATCTGAGGTCATCAGTCTCCTAGGCTTAGAGCTACTTAAACCTAACTAACCTAAGGACATCACACACATCCATGCCCGAGGCAGGATTCGAACCTGCGACCGTAGCAGAAGCGCGGTTTCGGAGTGAAGCGCCTAGAACCGCTCGGTCACAGCGGCCGACATTTGAGTTCTCGCAGCACCTCCGCAATACATGCGTGTTGTTCGAACCTACCGGTAGCAAATGTAGTAGCCCACCTCTGAACTGCTACATGCCTCCCTTTAATCTGATCATGTGCTCATCCCAAATATTCGAGCAGAACTCAATAATAAGTCGTACCAGCGTTCCCTATATGCGGCCTCCTTTATAGATGAACCACACTTCCTCAAAATTCTCCCAATAAACCGAAGTCTACCATTCCCCTTCCCTACCACGATCCTCAAACGCTCTTTCCGTTTCATGTTCTGCCGTAACGTTACGTCCATATATTTAAACGAAGTGATTTTGTCAAGCAGGAAACTACTACTGCTGCATCCGAACATTGCGGGTTTGTTTTCCAACTTGTCCACATTATAACACTTTTCTACGTTTAGAGTCAGCTGCCATTCATCACACAAACTAGAAATTTCGTCTAACTCATCTTCTAGCCTCATATAGTCACTCACTTCGACACCTTCCCGTACACCAAAGTATCATCAGCAAACAACCGGAGCTTGCTCTGTCCGCCAGATCATTTATGTACGTAAAAAACAACAGCAGTCTCGTCACACTTCCCTGAGCGCTCCTTACGATACCGCCGTCTGTGGTGAACACTCGCCTTCGAGGGCAACATACTGATTACTGTTAACTTTAGAACTCCCCGAGCCACTCACGTATCTAAGAACCTATTCCGTATGTTCATACCTTTGTTAACAATCTGCTGTAGGGTTCCATGTCAAATGCTTTTCGGAGATGTAGAAATGTAGAATCTGTCTGTTGATCTTCATTGAAATTTCGCAGTACATTACGTGGGAAAGATCCAGCTGAATATCACACGAGAGATGCTTTCTGAAACCTTGCTGATTCGTGGACATAAGCTTGTCGTTTCTTATATTCTAACCGAGAATATATTCAAAAATTGTGCTGCAAGGCGATGTTAAGGGGATGTATATCCCTCAAGCGCCCATCCCATTGTACGAAGCGTAGTAGATATTACATTCTGCCCAAATGTTTACCCTTCACCCTGCCCCCTCTAACTTTTCCATTTCTATTTCATTGAGAAATGGTGCACGGGAAAAGAGACTTTACAAACCCATTTTTTTCAATTAATGATCATTAAACAATATGCCTTTAAGAGGAAGAAATATGGTTCCTGATGAATTTGTAAGACCATTTTTCTGTTATGCAGTACTTCCTTCTGAAATGTTTGTTAATATTGCAGTTATACTGTCGCGCAGGCTGAACAAATCCGCGAAGAATCACACAGCTCTTTAAGTAATCTACTGTGCTTTTTTTCTTTTAATTAAAGTTAATAACGTTCACAGGTGGATGCAGAATACTAAAGGAATAGGTGGACACAATTTCTGGAGCGATTTAAATAGTGGATCTATAGCTCATCGGTACGCTCTTTTGAATGAACGTCATTGTGGCATCTGTCTTCTCCCACGACGAGATATAAACCCTCCTGACCAAATGAATAGAAATAGCTCATGTTCTATAGAGATAGAACGCTGTTGCTGTCACAGTGGGCTGAATGGTTCGGTGCATTATTGTGTCATGAGAGTACACTCTTTTTTACATTTCTACTTTTATGTTTCCTAACTGATGGTCCATCACCTAGATAACTACATCAATAATTTTTTACATTACGAACTGGAACTAGTTGTACAAAAACATACAGTGTGTCCCGATTAAAAGTCGTTAGACACGTTTTCTTTCTGTTTCGACAGATATCTGCGGTTTAGTTTTTGTAGTGTCTATCTGCAGTCAGAGCAAACAAATATTGCTCATCATGTCTTTTATGCGACACCCATTGTCGACGGAAAGCGTTGGCTTCATTCCAGTTCTAAACAACATGATTTTTAGAGAGGAATGTGTCCATTCGATAGGGCGTTCCCACTTTAGTCTAGTGCGATATTTGTTTTATCGGTATGTTTTAACAGGGACACTAAAAACACGAAGAATAACAAGTAGTACAGCAGCAACTACACCTCCATTACCCGTGCGGACCGCTGCCATCGTGAAGCAGCGCTTCTCAGTCGCTGCTGGAGTACTGGTTATTCTTTCTGTTTTACGGCCCCTATTTATACATATGGAGGAAGCGAATATTGCAATAGACTGATTTGCGGCCACTCTATCGAATGATTACGTAAAATTCCTCCTTAAAAATCGCTTTGTGGCAGGAAACTTGTGATGAGCAGTACTTGCTTCGGCTGTGCAGACAGTCCATTACAGGGATGTTATTACCGTGTAACCACTCCGCCACAGGCCGTGCATTATGAACAGGTGATCGATCGTGTTGAAAGATGCAATCGCCATCCCCAAGTTGCTCCCCAACAGTGGGAAACAAGAAGGTGCTTAAAGCATCATTGTAGGCCTGTGCTGCGATAGTGTCACGCAACAGAACAAGGGGTGCAGGCCCCCTCCTCGAAAAACACGATCACATCGTAACACCACCGCTACCGAATTTTACTGTTGGCACTAGACACGCTGGCAGATGACGTTCACCGGGCATTCACCATACCCACACCCTGCTATCTGATCGCCACATTGTATATCATGATTCGTCACACCACACAACGTTTTTCTACTGTTCAATCGTCCGATGTTTACGCTCCTTACACCAAACGAGGCGTCGTTTGGCATTTACCGGCTTGATGTGTGGCTGATAAGCAGTCGTCTAGTTCTTCTAGAAATTTCTCGTCTTTCCAATTCTATTCAGTATCTCATCATCAGCTGCGCAATCTACCCATCTAATCTTTAGCATTCTTCTGGAGCGACACATCTGAAGTGCTTCTATTCTCTTCTTAGCGATCTGTTTATCGTCCACGTTTCACGTTCATTCCAGACTAAAATGCCTTCATCTTCCTAACCCCTAAATTTACATTTCGTGTTCAACTTCCCTTCTTCTCAAACGCTTTTCTTGCCATTGCCAGTCTATGTTTTATATCCTGCCTTCTTCAGCTATCGACAGTTATTTTAATTAATCTGGTTCCTTCTGCTTCACCTGATTTAATTCGACTTCATTGCGTTGCTCCTGTTTTACTTTTGTTGATATTCATCTTATATCCTACTCTCAAGACGCTGTCCATTCTGTTCAAATACTGTTCCATATCTTTAGCTGTCTCTGACAGAAATATAATGTCATTGGGAAACCTCAATGTTTTTATTTCTTTTCATCGAACTTTATTTCCTACTGTCTCATACCCTTCTCAATCACTCCTTCCGTTTCGTCTCTTTCGACTCTTACAACAGCTGCAGTCTGGTTTCTATACATTTGTAAATGACTTTTCGCGCCCTATATTTTATCCCTCCTTTCTTCAGAATTTCAGAGAGTGTATCCCACTCAACCGTGTTTAAAGCTTACACTTAATCTGCGAATGCTATAAACGTAGTTTTTCCTTCATTCTCAGATGAATCGTAAGGTCTTTGTTGCCTCCCGTGTTCCTGTCCAAGCTGTACGTCCCTGAGTTCGGCTCCTACCAGCTGTTCCATTCGTTTGTAAATAATTCGTGTGAGTATTTTTCACGATTATCTTATTAAAATGACAGTTCTATAATATTCTTATCTGTTAGCACCTGTTTTCTCTGGAAACTCAGTAACTAAATTATTCTACAAGTCTGAGGGTATATCAGTTGTCTCGTATATCTTTCGCACCATGTGGTATTGTTTTTAACTTTCCCAAGAATACAAATTATCCTGAATGAATGTAGTCTTCCTCAGGGGCTCTGTTTCGACTTAGGTCATTCAGTGCTCTGTCATATTTTTCTCGCAGTGTCATATCTCTCAACTCATCTTCATGTACTTTCGTTTTGGTTCCCTTGTAAAGCCCTTCTAAAGTATGTAGTCCTCCTGACTATCATTTTTCCCTTCTTTGGTTGGTACCGTCTTGTTACCTGAGCTTCTGATATTCATCCTTCTGCTTCTATTTTCTCCAAAAGTCTCTTTAACTTTTCCATATGTGATGTCTGTTTTCCCCCTAATTAAGCATGCTTCTCCCTCCTTGCATTTCATGTGTAGCCATCCCTGCTTTGCTATTCCGCAGTTCCATGCAATCCTACTTTTTGTATTTCTGTGATGCGTTTTGTCTGCTTCATTTGTTGCACTTTTATATTTTTTTCCTTCGTAAAATTTAATATCTCATACGACATCCAAAGATTTCTACATGGCCTTTGTGTTTTTCCACATTTGCTCCCATGTTGCCTTCAATATTTCATGTAGCAAAACACCCAGCCATCGGTTTCAATCGTTGCCCAATGCGCCTCTGGGAAACGTCAACAGCCCTTGGTTCCTTCAACTTACCCAATTCAAATCTGCTTAAGTTCCTCAATAGTCATATGCAGTTTATAAGCACTAAATCACGGTGAGAGTGTACATTGCCCCTGTAAATGTTTTGTCACTTAAAATTTAGTTTCGGTATCTCAGTCTTACAATTACGTTACATATTTGAAACCGAACTATGTCTCTAGGTCTCTTCTTCGCATACAACTTTCGTTCATGATTTTAAACTAAGACTGACTAGACTGAGCAACAGTCTACCAGGCGACTACGTCTTTCGTTCCTTTCCCACCAATCAACATTCACTTACTATTTTAACTCCTCTTCCTTTTTCTGCTATCGAATTCCAAATGAACTATCACAATTTAATTTTCATACATTCATTCAGTCTCTTCTGAAAGGGGGTGTCTTGCAAAGAACTTCACTTGATTGAAAAGAATTTAGTGCTAATGAACAAAATACATCTTTATCAGGAACACCAAATGAAAAGGGGCCGGGGGAGAGTGTGAGGACGGGGGAAGAAATACACTTTTTGATTATAAACTTCACACATTAGATTAGGTACGTAGGGGTGCGGAAAGAGGATTGGATGGATGAAGTGCTGAATGACACTTCGATACATTTATTAAAATCAAGATATTTGAAATACACGTACATTACATACCACAATTAATGTTACATACTCTCTTTCTTGGTCAAAGGTTCTTAAATTGCTAAATAAACACCTTAAAAATGATTAAAACTTTTTTCATTAAATCTTAACACAATGCCTGCTCAAAAGAACTTTCTTAAAACGGAGGGGGAATACAGGTGGTGGCTTCAATGAATTTTAAGAAAGGGTTTAAACACAATTATTTTCAACAGATTAATAAGAATAAACCATAAATGATGAAAAGGAATTCAAGACTTAGTCACTTAACGTTAAATGAATTTAATAGAGCCTTAAATTAGCTGGTACTTACGGAATATCCAAAACAGATGTTTAAAAGAATATTACGGAATCACATTAATCAAAAGATTAAAGGGGACTCAACAGACACCCATACCAATTAAAGTAACATGTGGCCGTATACAAATTAATTCTGCAGTATAATCCAAATTCAGAAATGATTAAGGACAGAAGTTCCATTCATTCTATGATTTACTTTAACAAAACAACTCCAGGATCATTAATTGGAAGACCATATACTAATAAGTAATAATAGAGATGTCATTCAACAACAAATTAAGTAACTGACAAAAGCTTAATCCAACAACTAAGAGTAATACAGTAACAGAAAGCAGTAAATTCATCAGCTGGTCCACCACCGAGACTGTTAATCTGGTGTTTCAGTGTACTGTACATCTAGTGTCCGTTAAACGAGGGTGCAGTATTCAACTGGACTACGTCACTGTGACACCGTTTACGATTTAGATTAGATTAGATTAATACTTGTTCCATAGATCATGAATACGATACTTCGTAATGATGTGGAACGTGTCAGGTTAGTAAAAGATGTCTGTACAAGATATTGCATTACACAAAATATTGCATGACACTAATGTTTAAGCTAGTTTTCTTTTTTTTTTCCTCCCTTAATTTATATCTAAAAATTCTGCCAGTGAGTAGAAGGAGTTGTCATCTAGAAATTCTTTTAATTTATTTTTAAATGTTGATTGACTTTCTGTCAGGCTTTTGATGCTGTTTGGTAGGTGACCAAACACTTTTGTGGCAGCATAATTTACCCCTTTCTGTGCCAAAGTCAGATTTAACCCTGCATAGTAAAGATCACCCTTTCTCCTGGTGTTATAGCTATGCACACTGCTATTACTTTTGAACTGGGTATGATTATTAACAACAAATTTCATAAGTGAATATATATACTGTGCGGTTACTGTGAGGATCCCTAGATCCTTAAATAGATGTCTGCAGGATGACCGTGGGTGGGCTCCAGCAATTATTCTGATTACACGTTTTTAAGCAATGAATACTTTTCTACTCAACGATGAATTACCCCAGAATATGATGCCATACGAAAGCAGTGAATGAAAGTAGGCATAGTAAGCTAATTTACTGAGATTCTTGTCACCAAAATTTGCAATAACCCTAATAGCATACGTAGCTGAACTCAGACGTTTCAGCAGACTATCAATGTGTTGCTTCCGGTTTAACCTCTCATCAATGGCCACACCTAAAAATTTTGAAAATTCTTCCTTAGCTACAGACTTCTGTTCAGAGTCCATATTTATTACTGGAGTTGTGCCATTTACTGTACGGAACTGTATATACTGTGTTTTATCAAAATTTAAAGACAGTCCGTTTGCTGAGAACCACTTAATAATTTTGTGAAAGACATCATTTACAATTACATCACTTAGTTCTTGGTTTATGGATGTTATTACTATACTTGTATCATCAGCAAAAAGAACTAACTTTCCATCTTCATCAATGTGGAATGGTAAGTCATTAATATATATCAAGAACAGTAAAGAACCTAAGACCGAACCCTGTGGGACCCCGTACTTGATAGCCCCCCAGTGTGAGGAATCAGCTGTTGTTTTAACATTACATGAATCACTTGTTTCAACTTTCAAACGGTCACCTTACCTAGCATATAGTAAGGCCTCACCAGTCTGTAAAGAACCTATTTTAGTTCTGAAAACCGTTCCACATTAATGAGACACATTGTGATCTTAAGTTTCACAGTTACAAGAGTGCTAGATTCGATTTTCATCACCTCAGTGCGGCTACTGTCCAGACTTATCAAATTTAGCTTTAACAGAATTGGCGGTAGTTTAAAATCTCTCAAGATTCAGAGAATGGTATTTCGCACACATTAAACGAACTGCCACAGCTGAAATTGCTAGTACTCACCCACATCCATATAGCTTAAGATTTAATCGTCTTAGGCCATATCACAAAATGCGCACAGAATACGAGTGGCAACTGCTGTTACAGAATGACTATTTACTCAAGCAACGGAGACGCCTACCCGAGCGCCATTACTAAACTATCTGAGAAAGCAGTCGGGTATCCACAACAAACACGGACGCTTACGACACGAACGCAACAGGCGAATAACGGTTGGTGGAGTTTAACACTGAAGAACGTGCCGTAAAACTCAGCTGCAGATCCAGAGTTAACCAGAGAGGAATACCGTTCCTCTTCCAGGACTTTCAGCTGCAGAATTGATGCACTACCGCCTGGTTACCGTTTCCCGTTTCGTCTGTATGAGTAGGGCCGAACTAACGCCCATCCAAGAGGGTCTATAGGTCGCTCCGAAAACGCAGCCTTCCGTTACCAGGCCGGCGCCAGACACATTGAGCGCCAAGCAAACCTTGCTGCCTTTCCATCCCGTTCTATCCCTATCACCACTGCCCCGCTGTAGCGTACCCAGCACGGCCTCTCAGTACGCCACCGTCTTGCCCGGCTAGCTGCGCCGTCTAACGCACTGCTTCCCGAGCGGGAAGGCGTGCCGGTCCCCGGTACGAATCCGCCCGGCGGATATTGTAGCGGTCCTGTGTGCCGGCCAGCCTGTGGATGATTTTTAAGGCTGTTTTCCATCTGCCTAGGCGATTGCCGGCTGGTTCCCCTTACTCACCTCAGATACACTATGCTGACGATTGCTGCGCAACCACTGTCTCCGCGTACGCGTACACCATAATTACTCTACCAAGCAAGCATTTGGGGTTACACTCGCCTAATATGAGACGTTCCCAGGAGGATGGGAGTGGAGGGGGGGAGGGGGCGGAGGAGCGTCCACTGGGGGCCGAACTGCCCAATAGCCCTGGGTTTAGTGTGGGGTGGCGGTAGGGTGAGTAGACTGCTGTAGCCCGTTGTGGGGTTGTGAACCACTGAGGGCTATGACG
Source organism: Schistocerca gregaria (assembly GCF_023897955.1). Classification (NCBI taxonomy): domain Eukaryota; kingdom Metazoa; phylum Arthropoda; class Insecta; order Orthoptera; family Acrididae; genus Schistocerca; species Schistocerca gregaria. The sequence continues at coordinate 309,833,455 of NC_064927.1, forward strand.
GGGACGAAGCCTCTCAGTTGTTTCTAGGTCCCCGGTTCAATGCACACACACACACACACACACACACACACACACACACACGCCAACGTCGAATGCAAGAAATTTAGGAAATAGAGATGTACCAGATCAAAGACGTAGCAGCATCCGGCACAAAGGGGATATTTTAAACAAAATTTATACTCGTATCACCTTACGCTCCTGCCACTTGGCTTGTATGAAATGTCTGAATTTATAAACGGTCTGAATCTATAGAGTTAAACCAGTCCAGTGATGCCATTCGTAACATTTCTACATCAAACGGATAACCTTATTACTAGCACATGAGCTCGGTTGTATATGGTAACGTATGGAATGCCTTAATGAAGGTTGCGGCATCCAATTTTTCTTCTCTTTTTGAAATATTAGCCGCATCATTGGAGAAGATTAAATCAGTGGAAGGAAGGAGTATGGTTTCATACATGGTATCAACAAAAGATAGGTGTTGGTAATGACAAAGGATGGCAATTCCTTAGTTTATAAAAGTGTCTTTAATGCAGTAGTTTCCCTTTCCCTTGCATCCTCATACCGTTGACAACTGCTGATTCTTCTATCTTTTACTAGCTGTTTGCCAACCCAATAGTGAGAGGGTGTCTTAGAACTCCATCCGCTCCGTCTGTCCGCTCTTTACAAGGTCGTTGGCAGAACAAGTGTCATTCCCTATGCAGGAAGTCCTTGGCCACAACCGCTGATGGCTTTTATTTAAAACTAGCTGACAAACCTAGCAATTCCGGGTATACATTTTGCAAGTTTTCTATTAGAGATGGAAAAAAAACTGAATTGCATCTGTAGTGTAATATTGAAAAAGTTTCATTTCCATGTACTCGTGAAAACATCTTTGACATTATGAAGCAGTCATAGAAAGAAATATGCATAAATAAGTACAGCTGCTAGGCTGTAAACGTCTCTATAGCAAAGGCTCTTCATGGCGCTATAGACGGCTATCATTTTCGCCTACAGCAGTGTGCATTTCGCAGTTAAAAGCTGTCATAGACGCTGCTAGGTTTCAGGGAGTCCCCTCAGTTGACTCGACTTGTGGAAGTGTCTTAATAGCGAAGAATAAGGTATTAAAATGCATGCATGATGAGGAATTTTTTTCTTCACGCATCTCAGTGTTTATAATGCAATATCTTTTGACCTTTTTGTCGTACAATGATGTACTTGTGTAGGTAAATTCAGACGCATATATAGATACTGTATGCGAAATATGTTGCGAATGGAGTTAGTAGCAAAGAAGTAATAAGCGTCACGCACACTCTGGCATATCCTCTCGCACATCAGTGTTCATGACGCCGTATCTCCAGGAATACTTGGGATGACATGATATAATTTTGCAGGTGAATTTAGTGGCATATGTGGATACTGTCTGCGCAATTTATTGAGAAGCGAGTTAGTAGCACAGAAGAAAGAAATTTAAACGTCATTCGCTATGCGGCAGTTTTTCACGAATCTCTTTGTTTATGACGTAACATCTCCTGAACTATGAAAGGTAGGTGATTATTACCACCATACCGATTGTTGCCTGACTGTAAGGGATGTGGGTACCAAATTTGACTGAAATCCGTCTAGTAGTCTTACATTCATATATCTATTTCTATAATATGTATGGTTTTCAGAGCAGACAAGAGCAAACCCGGGATGGAAGACATTTTGATTACTAGTCACGTGCTATCCCTAGACTTATGAAACTCTAATTAGTTGCAAGGCCGTAGTAAAATGAGTTGCAAGGCTGGCAGCTTGCCTCCGTCATGTTGCTGAGACACAGGAGAGATTCCCTTCATCGCCTAACACATTCTGCGCTGGCGTGTTGCGGCCTTGTCGAGTGCAAACTGGTTGCGAAATTCTGTTGTCTCTGTCGCTGTCACTGGTCAAATGTTGGCCGAGGTACACGGCGCTTGTTAACATTCATCCCCGGCGTGTTTGCCTCTCGGAACGTGACGCGCCGCTCTTCGCGAGAGGAGAGCGGCAAACAGAGCGTGGGTCCAGGGGCGCCTGTCTGTCGGCTGTGTGTTCTCTCCTGCGGCCGAGCGTGTGATTACCTCACCAAAGGACAGGCAGGTTTTCTGATGGCAGCAGCTAACCACCACTGTCCATAGTCTTTTCTTCTGGTGGCTGTCACCACATAAAATCTGAAAGAAAATCCCAACAGATTCTGGTCATACACTCAAGCGCCAAACAGACTGGTACACCTGCCTAATGTCGTGTAGGGCTCCCGCGAGCACGCCGAAATAGTGCTGGAGGGATCTGACACCATTAATCCAGCAAGATTAACCATAAATTCGTAAGAGTAGCAAGGGGTGCTGATCTCTTCTGAACAGCACGTTGCAAGGCATCCCAGACGTGCTCAATAATGTTCATGTCTGGGGAATTTGGTGGCCAGCAGAAGTGTTTAAACTCAGAAGAGTGTTCCTGGAGCCACTCTGTAGCAATCCCGGAAGTGTGGGGTGTCGCATTTTCTGCTGGAATTGCCCAAGTCCTTTGGAATGCACAATGGATATAAATTTTTTCAGGCGATCAGACGGGATGCCTACGTACCTATCAGAGTGGTATCTAGACGTATCAGAGATCCCACATCACTCCAACTGCACACGCCCCATACCATTACAGAGCCTCCACCAGCTCGAACAGTTCCTTGTTGACAAGCAGGATCCCTGAATTCGTGAGGTTGTCTCCATACCCCTACACTGCCATTCACTCGATACAATTTAAAACGAGACTCGTCCGACCAGGCAACATATTTCCAGTCATCAAAAGTCCAATGTCGGTACTGACTGATCCAGGCGAGGCGTAAAACTTTGTGTCTTGCAGTCATAAAGTGTACAGGAATGGGCCTTCGGCTCCTCCGAAAGCCCATGTCGCTGATGTTTCGTTGAATGGTTCGAACGCTGACACTTGTTGATGGCCCAGAATTGAAATCTGCAACAATTTGCTTAAGGGTTGCACTTTTGTCACGTTCAACGATTCTCTTCAGTCGTCGCTGGTCCCGTTCTTGCAGGATATTTTCCGGCCTCAGAGATGTCAGAGATTTGATGTTTTACCAGATTCCTGATATTCGCGGTACACTCATTAAATGATCGTACTGGAAAATCCCCACTCCATTGCTATCTCGGAGATTGCATGACCCATCGCCCGTGCGCCGACTATAACACTACTCTGAAACTCACTTAAATCTTGATAACCTGTCATTGTAGTAGCAGTAACCGATCTAACAGCTGCGCCAGACATTTGTTGCCTCAAATAGGCGTTGCTGACCACAGCGAGGTATTCTAACTGTTCACATATCTCTGTATTTGATTACGGATGCCTATACCAGTTTCTTTGGCGCTTCAGTGTACGACTGGAATCACGATTTCGTATCAGACAGGTGTCAGTTCGTAGTAATTGACAGAAAGTCTTCCACTAAAACAGAGGTAACATATGCTGTTCTCCAAGGAAGTGTTTCAGGCCCTCTCCTGTTCCTAATCTATATTAATGATTTAAGAGACAGTCTGAGCCGCCATCTTAGTTTACAAATGATGCTGTCATTTAGCTTTGAAAGTGATTTAATAATGAAATAATTTCACAAAACGTATCACCCCCTATTTCATTGCCTTAGGAGGCTGAATTTCCAAAACACTGAAACCAGCATTTTTTTCCCAAACAGAAAGTCAAATACCTTTTTCACAGATGTAGCTTTAAAAATCTGTAGTAGTTCATCAATAATGATGTATTTTTTAAAAAATCACTCATTACTTCACCCCCATAGGCATTAAACTTACTACTTGTCTTAAATACACCTTGACTTTAATAGTAGATTCATCTGTATTGTTATGATTTAGAATTCCACTATGTGCATTTGGCCTAATGCCTTAACATATTCTGTTCTGTTATCTATCTCAAAAATTTTGTGTCCAATCAATTTTGTTTATACTGATTTCTTCTTGCTGACTAGCATACAGACAAGTTTTTCCTTATTTTGAACACTTTAAAGTTATCTGATAACTGCTCCATTGAATGTTTGAAGTTTTACTTTGTAGGGCTGCAGCATGTCGAAATATTTGCAGCCGGAGGAATAAAGCTATACCGTTTAAGGTGACATGTACGTAATCTGCCCTTTCGGGGTACCTCTAACTCGGATACTACTGCCTGTCTCCCAGCAAAAAGTTCTTACATCTACTTACACTACGTTTTGCGGCCCTTCTCGCTCACTAAACATCAGAACGAGAGAACGATAGAGAAGAAGTATCTACGTTTTTATCTGGCGTTGAATCTGGAACGATTCACCTTCTGTGAAATGAGATTGTGGGCGGGCAGACGTGGAGTGGGAAGGTTCTGTCGTGCGTCACTGCATCGATTTCTGACAAACGAAACTGACAGTTTTTTGCTGTCCTTGTTGTGTGTCGTAAAGATGAGAAATCTGTGAGGGCGATTAAATATTAGCACAAGTTTTAATTAAGGAAAAGCATCATATTTACAATTTAATTTCAGTCGCAGTCACAATTTTATTGGTGAAATAGGCATGACCACTTGAGGTCACAAAGGAAAAATTACAAAATTTTTACGCCCCACAGGTCTCTTAAGCGACAACTACTGGAGGAATTCTAAAAGCTTTGTGTTACGAAGTTCACCCTGAAGTAAATTATGGTTCCAATAGATGCACAGTCTCCTACCCGCAATATGCTTTATAATCGCTATAGACCTAAGGGATGGCATATGGTTATTTGTGATCTTATTTCTTGAAATTCTTTCTATACTTAAATCCAATTGTGTTCGAAGCAGAAAATATCAAATATTAAATATTTCTCACCACAACAAGTTTAGTTATTTTAGGAATTTCACCTGAGCGCAAGAACGGCAAATATTCTCAAGTAAGTAATTGTAAATACCATCCTGATATCACGTCCACGAATTTGCACGGTGGCTGCAGGACATGATGACATTACGGTGTAAATAATATACTTTACTATCAATGCACTACTGCACAAACAACCAGATATCTTTAACTACTCTCTTACTTCAAGAAACTTACCAACAGCCTGGAAGCAGAGACCTATAAAACCATTACCTAACAAGGAATTTTCCAAAGAAACCTCAGAGCATCGACCCTCTGCATTCTACCAACATTATCTAGGACTTTATAACACACTGCTTTTCAATTACTTAACCACAAGTAACTTTTTAGACACTACCAGTCAGCAGGTTTTTATAAAAATCGCAGAACAATGTTCTTATAAAACTTACGGACTATCTCGAAATATCTGTGGACTAGAAAGAAACCACTATTATGTGTTTTTTGATATTCAGCAAATTCTCGACATCGTCGATCTTGACGTACTGCCTGTGAAAATTGTTATCTAGAATAGTTCCTTAAGTACTTTACAGTTGTTCCGTTCGCACTTTTATTTCGCCAACAGTGCTTAATGATCGTAGCAAAAAGGTCACAACGGAGAAGTTTAGTGTCACTGGTTCCATAACGATGTTCAGGCTGTGCTCCCCCTTGGTAAGTATGATTTACAGGCTGCAGACATTTAGTTTTATCAAAGTGAAAGTTAAAGAAAGATGTCGACAGCCATTCAATAATTAAATGTTGAATTATTCAGTGGGCACAGAAAATAGGTTTGAAATTTGATCTATCGAAAGCACTAGATATTTTAGCCACTCATGAAAGACATTACCTCTCATTTCAGAGAATCACTTCCAATCAAACTCTAAGTAGTTACTATCACTGTCATTTCAAAATTCCCATCGCCCACTACCAACCAAGTTTCCGATAATATTAAACATGGTTTCAAAAAAGAAAAATTAATTAATTTAATAGTTGCTCTGAATACCTGTTACTATTATTTGTTAGTTGCTGTTAATTATCGTTCAATAGGTTTTATCGCTATTATTATTTAAGTTAGCCATTACAATTATTGTAATATTAGTATCTTAAATGGATACATAACTAAGCAAGCCTACGCAGATACAATGAGAAACATGCAAACAACGTTTTGTGACAGATTTTAATTTGTATAATTCCTGTTTCGAGGGTAGAAACGGTCATGAAATGGCCAGGCTAAATAAGAAGAAATAAATACAAAATAATGCAAATTCGTACATTTTTTTTGATGTAATTCTATTAATATATTTCTTAAATACCAGAGAGACCTGTAATTATGGAAATGTGTCATATAACATGAATGACAACGTTGTATCTCCAACACAAAAAGGTCTGCGCCTGTAACTGACGGTTATCCCCACGTGAAGGGAACATAATTGATAAGGTGTCTAAGATGAATCTTAAATTCAAGGATCTAAAATCTGTCGCATTAGACGGAAGAAAACTGATGTCTTTGCTTATCATAGTTGGTCGTCTCAGATCTATACAGCACAGTGTCAATAGTCATTCCTTGTCAAGATTAGTACACTCAAATGATTACTACACAACCATAGCAACAATCTGTCTCAAGTGTCAGCATGTATTACATACAGTGGCATGATGTTATTTGAAAAAGCCCACAAAAATGTTTCAAAACTTTCGTCATTGTTATTACCCCAGAGGAAACTGGCTATAATCTGTAGTAAATCTTATGAAAAACAGGTCGTACAGTGGACACTACAATACATTTTTGTACGCCAATGTCGGTAAATAAAACCCGTAGATTAAGAAATACACATTAGATGACCATCCTTGGTGTTTATACTGATAGAATTATAGTATGTTCAGTTTATATTCTCGCATATAAATAAAAGAAAGAAATATTTCTAAATTGTAGTAATTACAACCATGTTTGTAAGACCAAACATGTAAAAACACAATAACTCGAAATGCAGTTTAATTGAGCTAATATTTTATTTACTTCGGCAATGAACGCATTTTGTATAAAGGACCAATGAGTCAACCACATTAATAATGAATACAACCTGAAACACAAAATCTAGCGAAACACTTAACTTTAAAATTTATGTGACTGCAAAAAGTTACCACCTTTCGATAATTTGCATAACAAGCCGGAGGGATAAGCAAACACAATGCATTTTAGGTCATGTTAAAACTATTGAGCTAAGATAAAACTTAAGTATTAAATTTGTAGCTTGTGTGTCAAATAGAACTTTAGAAACGCGGCTAATTCACACAAATACTGGTACTAACGTCATTTTTTGATTTTTGTAACACTGAAATAATGTTTTAAACTTGAAAATTAGTGTGTGGAAAAGAAAGCATTGAAAAGTAGTTTTGTCTGTTGGAGCATTAACAACAGTCACCCCGATCAAATTCCTTGGTATATCCGAAACAGGAATACTAAACTGTGTTCATATGGGAGACAGAAGGTTTAAAGTTATCGACATTTGTTTTTAATTACTTTTGAACAGTTTCAAATAACTCCATACGTAAAAACTGTCTTGACCTTGGAAATGTGCGTCACGCTTGTACAGCAAATTTGTGAATGGAGTTGCTTGTCGAATGTGTCATGGAAAAGATCTATGTGTATCAAAGTGTCGTGTTAGCACCCATGTCTAAATTTTGTTTAGGAGTCATAAGTGGAGCCAGAAGGAACAATAAACAATGAAGCTCAAAGAAACTGACCACCTTCTCACTTACCTTCGATTCATGTCACAAAACACATTATGTAAATTTCTGCAGGGATGCTATTTCGAACCTAGGGACAGTAACTACGTATTTTAGACGTCAACGAGATCATCAAGAACAAACCTAACTATGTTGTGTCCCCTACTTTTCTTGGGCATCCGTTGCCCCGAACTGACGTCAGTGCAAACTGCACCGAGATTTCGAGGGGAGATGACAATCTCAAACTCAACCAATCAAATCATATGTTGTGAAAATGAGGGTAACGGTGATACAACAACTGATAATTCTCATGACAACCGAATCTTAAAGATAAAAAGAAAAACAAGTGAAGTTCACACAGGTCAGAAATTGGCGCATATTGCATCTCGTGTGCACACCGCTGCGTCCCGCGCTTCAAGTCGAGCCATCCGATGGATGTGCCAAAGCGCAAGTATGTTCTGGATTTGTCCTCTGGTTTCAAAGATCCACAATTACTGCCCCACAACGGTATGTTGTGAGACTTCCTACCTCGAAGAGAAGTGACAGAACACATCGATTATTTGCCACTGATATTGCATCGAACATGGAGAAATCTAAATAAGGGATGAAGAATGCATCAATATCTGTCAGACTTGGGAAAAAGTAAACCAAAGCACCCATGACGCTAACAAGATTTGTGATGCACTTTTCACTCTACGAATGATGCTTACTCCTTTTACCTGCTCAGAATAAACACAACATAAATATCATTCTGTAAATACCAAGAAGTATGAACATCAGAGCATCAGATTGAGAATATAGTCACATACAAATGTCACAAGGCTGCCATTGTGCAAAAGCAATCAAGAGAAGAAACGTTATAGGATGAATTAAATTAAATGACGGATAAATATTCGCAAAAGATGATTAAATGCAAATTGTCTAGATTTAGAAATATTCCTCACTCGATCTTAGATTTTACTTAAATTTTGTGTGTTGGTTTGCCAAAGTATCATTCCATAAGCTCAGAAATTTAAGAAAGTGCAAATAGGAGTCTCTTAAGCAAAATATAACTAAATGTGGCAAAAACATATCAAAAGTTTTTTGCCAAGTTTGAAGTGATACACTTCAGTGAATAATTTTGGTAAAACGGTATAACATGCGATAATCGCTGAAAAACTTGCATTGTGCTCATCCTGTAAGTTTTGTCATATGATTAACTATTTTTGTTTCAAGCAATATTCAAAATCGTCAACAGAATTTGTCGCCACAAAATTCCTCCGAAATTTTGTAACGTGACCTCCTTGTGCGCCGTAGTTGGTTTAGTTAGCCTAAATTTGTGCGTATTAATGAAACTTTGATAAGTCAGCTAAAAGATTCAGTAAGCATTGTTCAACTGGACAAAGGTTACTTGTTAAGTGTTTATGTCAAACGCAGTTTCATTACCCATTACAGTCATACTGGAATCGTGCACGAATTTGCTATTGATTTTATACAAATAGTATGATCTTGGAAAACGATAGTACGATAGTGATTTGCGTGATGAATTTAACTACATGATTGTAGACCTTCAGGAAAAATACACTCGTATGAATTTCGTATTTTGTATAGTAAATAATATTCTTTCAAATGTGTGATTATAGTATGTCGGATTAATCGTCCCTTTTGAGGTATATTGTTTAAAAGTCGTTTATTCTTGCGGCAAATGGTTTTCGGCCAGCTTCATATACAACGAAGAGCCAAAGAAACTCGTGCACCTGCCTAATATCGTTTAGGGCTCCCGAGTGCTCGCAGAAGTGCCGCAACGTGGTATGGACTCGAATGTTGTCTGAAGTAGTGCTGGAGGGAATTGACACCTTGAATCCTGCAGGGCTGTCCATAAAAAGTGGATACAACTTCTGAACACCACTCAGGCCGCCATGCAAGATATGCTCAATAATGTTGAGGTTAGTTTGAGCTTGATGGCCACCAGAAGTGTTTAAACTCAGAAGAGCCACTCTATAGCAATTCAGGACGTATGGGCTGTCTTATTGTCCTGCTGAAATTGCCCAAACCTATCTGAATGCACAATGGACATGAATAAGTGCAGGTGATGAGACAGGATGCCTATGTACGTGTCACCTCTCAGAGTCGTATCAGAGGTCCCACATCACTCCAGCTGCACGCGCCCAACACCGGTATAGAGCCTCCACCAGCTTGAACAGTTCCCTGCGGACGTACAGAATCCATGGATTCATGAAGGTGTCTCCATACCCGTACATGCCAGTCCGACCTATACAATCTGAAACGAGAGTCGTCCGACCAGGCAAGATGCTTCCAGTCGTTCAGAGTCCAATGTCGTTGTTTACGGGCCCAGAGACGAGGCGTAAAGCTTTGTGTCGTGCAGTCATCAACGGTACACAAGAGGGACTTCGGCTCCGAAGGCACCTATCGATGATGTTTCGTGGATCTGCAGCAAGTTGAGGAAGGGTTAGACTTCTGTCACGTTCAACGATTCTCCTCAGTCGTCGTTGCTCTCGTTCTTGCAGGATCTTTTTCCGGCCGCAGCGATGTCGGACATTTGACATTTTACTGGTTCCTGATACTCACGGTACAATAGTGAAATGTACGTACGGGAAAATCCCCACTTCATCACAATCTCGGGGATGCTGTGTCCCATCGCTCATGCGCTTACTATAACACCACGTTCAAACTCACTTAAATCTTGATAACCTTTCATTGTAGCAGCAGTAACCGATCTAACAACTGCGTCAGGCATTTGTTGTCTTATATAGACACTGCCTACCGCAGCACCGTATTCTGACTGTTTACATATACAGGGTGAGTCACCTAACATTACCGCTGGATATATTTCGTAAACCACATCAAATACTGACGAATCGATTCCACAGACCGAACGTGAGGAGGGGGGCTAGTGTAATTGGTTAATACAAACCATAAAAAAATGCACGGAAGTATGTTTTTTAACACAAAGCTAAGTTTATTTAAATGGAACCACGTTAGTTTTGTTAGCACATCTGAACATATAAACTAATACGTAATCAGTGCCGTTTGTTGCTTTGTAAAATGTTAATTACATCCGGAGATATTGTAACCTAAAGTTGACGCTCGAGTACCACTCCTCCGCTGTTCGATCGTGTGTATCGGAGAGCACCGGATTACGTAGGGATCCAAAGGGAACGGTGATGGACCTTAGGTACAGAAGAGACTGGAACAGCACATTACGTCCACATGCTAACACCTTTTTATTGGTCTTCTTCACTGATGCACATGTACTTTACCATGAGGGGTGAGGTACACGTACACACGTGGTTTCCGTTTTCAATTACGGAGTGGAATAGAGTGTGTCCCGACATGTCACAACAATAGATGTTCAATGTGGTGGCCATCATTTGCTACACACAATTGCAATCTCTGGCGTAATGAATGTTCAGATGTGCTAACAAAACTAACGTGGTTCCATTTTACAAAAACGTAGGTTTGTGTTAAAAAACATACTTCCGTGCATTTTTGTATGGTTTGTATTAAACAATTACACTAGCCCCTCTGCTCACGTTCGCTCTGTGGAATCGGTTTGTCAGTATTTGATGTGGTTTACGAATTATATCCACCGGTAACGTTATGTGATTCATCCTGTATATCTCTGTACTTGAATTCGCCTGCCTATATCAGTTTCTTTCGCGCTTCAGTGTAGTAATTAGTATATTGTATTTTAGAACCGTCTTTGTATTACCGTGGTGTACGTAAAGTAATGGGTCCATTTTCCTTACATCTAGTGAAACATACGACGTGTGATAAAAAAATGGCTCGAATGATTTTGCCATTAAAAATTTATACGGTTACAAGGAATTTAATTTAATCTCCTTCAGGGTACTCTTCTTGGCTAGCAGTGCACTTATCCCAATGTTGAATCCATGACCGGAAATATTTTTGGAAGGCCTCTTTTGGAAAGGCGTTCAAAAAGGCGTTCAACTGCTTTATTGTGGCCCTCTCAGTGTGAAGAATGGTGTCAAAATGTTTCCATTTTAGCACGGTTTTAATCTTTGGGAAGAGCAAGAAGTCGTATGGCGTTAAATCTGGTGAGTAAGGCGGATGTGTACAGACAGGAACAATTTTTTCCGGATAAAAGCTAGCGAATAAATAGCAGGTATGGTACGGCGCGTTGTCGTGATGAAGAAGGAAGCTATTGGTCCATTTTTCTGGTCTCTTTCTTCGTACACCGTTACGAATACGTTGGAGTACGCCTTCGTAAAATCCTACTTTTGCAGTTATTCCTCTTGGAAATAACTCTGATTCCACTATGCCCTCAATATTGAAAGAAAACAATGAGTATGACCCTGCATTAGAATTTGACTGATCTGTCTTTTTCGGGTGAAGGGATCCACTGATTTTTCATTGGGAACTCTGAACTTTCGTTTCACCGTCATACCCATAGCCCGAAGTTTTTCTCCAGTTACAATTTTGGACATGAAGTCCAGATCGGAATGAATACAATCCTTCGTGCAAACTGACACACGATATTTCTTCTGTTCATCACTCAAAAGCCTGGGAACGAATTTTGCACTCTCTCGCCTCCTATGCAAATTTTCTGTTAAAATGCTTTGCACGGACCCATACTAGACGTAAAGTTCTCCGATAAGCTCTCGAATAGTTATCCGCTGATTTGAACGAATAATTTTGCCACCTTTTATACAGGTGCTTCTGCTATTGATGTTATGGACGTTCTACGTTTCTCGTCATCCACCGACTCGTTTACTCTTTTAAATCGCTCACAGCACTGTTAAACAGTCCTCAGAGTTACAGCTTATCACATACACCAATTTCAACATTTCACGAGTTTCTTTGGCACCTTTTTGCAGCTTGAAATAGAACTTAATATTCGAACGCTGTTCGAAATCTATGATGTGCGACAGACACGGTAAATACAACCTCACCCTATCGTCTCTGGACGCTGACCGAAAAGTCAGAACGTGTTCCAGCTTCATGCTGCCTTTCTCAACAGACCACGCCACCAGAAAGATTGCATCAAATGGTTCTAGCGTCAGCAGTTAGTACTAAAATAAATCATTAACCATATTTTTTGAGCCCACCTCGTACATTGACCACAGATGGCCCACGGCTTAAAAGCAGGATTCCAACACCACACTCTCGCCAGGTAGTAAAACGCCAATGAAAGACAAAGTACGTAGTTATTCAGTAACAGTCACTTTCTTAGGTTTGTTACGGTCCATTGCGGGTGCGTTGCGTTTCTCCCGGTAGCCTCCTCTTCCGACCGGAAAGAAAGCGCAGCGAGACTTCTTGTGCCTTAATGGCTTGTCACCAAATGCGCGGCGGCGACGTGTGTGTGTGCGGTAACAGCTCTTCCGGCTGGTGTTGTGAAGCACTTTCACTGCTCCGCACGCTCCTTAAGCTTCAGAGGCACGTACCTCAGACGGGCAGTTATGACTCATACGGCAAGCTCGCCCACAAAGCCGGAACATACAGTTCTTGTGCCTATGGTGCTGTTACCTAACACGAGTGTACACGTGACTTTCGCAATCACAAACCAACGATTGAAGATTACGTGGATGAAGTAAGTTGTTCGGATGTAGTAAAGCTATTAACGAACTAATTTTGAAGCTTCACAAGTTTTCTACTCCTGTCGCTTTTTATTTATAATAGTAGGCACAGCGAATTTCAGCAGCGTGTTCACAACTGCTGGATCACATCTGTTATTTTGGCATATTTTCATGTCGTACGAACTTTTTCAGATTGGATGTTTGTATCGTGTATGTCAGTTACTTTAGCTGTGGAAAAGTTGTCTCTGCACATAAAAATTTAGTAGAAATTAATTTATACCGTCCTATGACATACGTACTACGAGAGGAATGATATAATTTTTGCATGATACAAAACATGTTTTGCATAGTAAATAAAAATTATAAACAACATGGAACATATTTTTCTGAAGAATTTGATTGTATAGTAGGTTGCCGGCCGCTGTGACCGAGTGGTTCTAGGCGCTTCAGTCGGAAGCGCGCTGCTGCTACGGTATCAGGTTAGAATCCTGCCTCGGTCATGGATGTGTGTGATGTCCTTAGGTTAGTTAGGTTTGAGTAGTCCTAAGTCTAGGGGAGTGATGACCTCAGATGTTAAGTCCCATAGCGCTTAGAGTCATTGTATGTGGTTGTATAGCTTATGAATATACATTGATGTGGGCTTTCGGAGCCTAAGACCCACTCGTGTACCCTTGATGACTGCACGACACAAAGCTTTACGTCTCGCCTGGGCCCGTCAACACCGACACTGGGCTGTTGACGACTGCAAACATATTGGCTGGTCGAAAAAGTCTCGTATCAAATTGTATCGAGCGGATGGACGTATACGGGTATGGAGACAATCTCATGAAGTAATGAACCCTGCAAGTTAGCAGTGGACTGTTCTAACTCGTGCGCCGGCCGCGGTGGCCGAGCTGCTCTAGGCGCTTCAGTCCGGAACCACGCGGCTGTTAGGTCGCAGGTTCAAATCCTGCCTCGGGCATGAATGTGCGTGATGTCCTCAGGTTAGTTAAGTTTAAGTAGTTCTAAGTCTAGGGGACTGATGACCTCAGATGTTAAGTCTCATAGTGCTCAGAGCCACTTGAACCACTTCAAACTCGTGGAGGGTCAGTAATGGTGTGGGGCGTGTGCGGTTGGAGTGATATGGGACCACTGATACGTATCGATTGGACTCGGATAGGTAACACGTACCTAAGCACCCTATCTGATCACTTGCTTCCATTCATATCAAAATATCCATTGTGCATACCGACCTACTTAGGTAGTTCCAGCAGGACACTGCGATATCCCACACGACCAGAATTGCCACAGAGTGGCTCCAGGAACACTCTTTTGAGTTTTAACACTTCCACTGGCCGCCAGACTCCTCAGACATGAACATAATTGAGCAAATCTGGGATGCCTTGCAACGTGTTGTTCAGAAGAGTTCTCCACCCTCTCGTACTCTTTCGGATTTATGGAGAGCCCTGAAGGGATTGGTTGTTTTTTTTTGTTATGGTTTTAGGGCGCAAAACTGTAAGGTCATTAGCGCCCGAGGGGGGAGGGGGAGGGAGGGAGGGATTGATGGTGTCAGTTCCCTCCAGCACTATTTCAGACATTAGTCGAGTCCATGCCATGTGGTGTTGTGGCACTTCTGCGTGCTCGCGGGGGCACTTCACGATATTAGGCAGGTGTACCAGTTTCTTTGGCTCTTCAGTGTATACCTTTTGTCATCGTTAACTTTATTTATTGCTTCACTCTTTTGTACATGGAATCGGATGTAGCCGAATTAAATCAGGTGACGCTGAGGAAACTAGAGTAGAAAATGAGACAATAATCGCAGAAGATGTATTTTGTTACCTGGTTAGCAAAAGAACTGACGACGGCCGAAGTAGACAGGACATAATATGCAGACTGACAATAGCAACAAAAGTGTATCTGAGAAAGAGGAATCAGTTAAAGTCGAATATAAATTTAATTGTTAGGAAGTCTTCTCTGAAGGTATTCGTCTGAAGTGAAATCTTGCACGGAATTGAAACATGTACAAAAGGAACCTCAGACAAAAATACAGTAAATATGACTCTACAGCAGAATAATGAATATTAGATGAGTGCATAGGGTGTAATATCACCAGAAATGGAATGTAACAAAGTAAAAAGTGGCTATTAGTTAATAGCTAGCTATCCTTGATAGTGAGTGAGGTGTTGGAATCCTGATATGAAGGAAATGGTCATCCATGGCCGTTGTATCTAAAGAAAATGGTCACATTAATTTTCATACACCACGTTAAAAATAACGTTATTTATTGTCTCCCTCATTTTCACATGGTGTGGAATGTAATTGAATTAAATCAGGTGATGTTGAGGAAATGGGAGTAGGAAATGAGACTCTAAAAATTGAAGATGTATTTTGTTACTGGTCGGCAAAATAGCTGAAGCTGTCCAAGATAGGCAGGATATAACATGGAGACTGATTACAGCGAGGAAAGAATTTTTGAGAAAGAGGAATCCGCCAACCTCGAGTATAGATTTAAAGATTAGGAAGTCTTTTCTGAAGATATTTGTCTGAAGTGTAATCTTTTGCGGAATTAGAACGTGGCCAATAAAAAATTCAGACAACAAGAGAATAGAAGCTTGAGAAATGTAATATTGCGAAGAATACTAAAGATTAGGTGTTTACATAGGATAACTTGTGAACAGATATTGAATCGAATTGGAGTAAAAAGAAATTTATGGTTATACTTGACTAAAAAAAACAAGTAGATAGAACTAAACGACAGGCATCAAGGAATCGTCAGTTTGGCAGTGGGGGTTAGTCTGAGGGGTAAAAACGGAAGGTGGAGACAAAGGCTTGTTTACAGTAAGTAGCTTCAAATGGATGAAGACTGCAGGAGTTATGCAAAGATGAAGAGACTTGTGCAGGTCAGAGTAACGTGGAGAAGTGCATCAACGACATTTCAGACGAAAGACCAGAACAACAGTATTGGTTTAATGATAACGGTTTAAACAATATATTATCACCAAATTAAATGTATTCTCCAAGGACCCAAGAAACCATTCTAAAGGGTTTCGTACAACTGACTTCTGCATTGGTCAACAGAACGACGAATGCCATTGTACTCATAGGTCCTGTAAGCTCTTCACAGCCGGATTTGATGTATATAAAGATTTCTGTTTCCATGTGGCTTTTACCTCACCTGCTAGGTCCCCTGTATTTGCCCATCTTCTCACTGTAGGTGGTCTGCAAATTATCGGTATTGTTTGCTGTGATACCTATGAGGAAAGTGAGTTCCACAGCTTAATTTATCAATCTTCATTCAGATCGATTATAGAGAATTGTTTTACCGATTATAGCTTCACTGTTCCAGTGAAGTTTCAGATTTTATTTGGCTACAACAGTGAGACGGTTCGTATCTGTACTATGGAAAAAGTCATTAATTGATACAGCTATCCCAGCCTCTGCTGGATTATTTTTGCTACGTCGTATGCATTTTCAACTATTCCGTTGGTGCCACGATTTTATACCCAGATGCAATATGTGATCACGACACTTCCTGCAACTGTTGCTATTGTTGTTGTTATTATTATCATCAATTTCATTATTAATAACTTTGAGGTTCGCCGATGACATTGTAATTCTGTCAGAGACAGCAAAGGACTTGGAAGAGCAGTTGAACGGAATGGACAGTGTCTTGAAAGGAGGGTAGAAGATGAACATCAACAAAAGCAAAACGAGGATAATGGAATGTAGTCGAACTAAGTCGGGTGATGCTGAGGGAATTAGATTAGGAAATGAGACACTTAAAGTAGTAAAGGAGTTTTGCTATTTGAGGAGCAAAATAACTGATGATGGTCGAAGTAGAGAAGATATAAAATGTAGACTGGCAATGGCAAGGAAAGCGTTTCTGAAGAAGAAAAATTTGTTAACATCGAGTATAGATTTATATGTCAGAAAGTCATTTCTGAAAGTATTTCTATGAAGTGTAGCCATGTATGAAAGTGAAACATGGATGATAAATAGTTTTGACAAGAAGAGAATAGAACCTTTCAAAATGTGGTGCTACAGAAGAATGCTGAAGATTAGATGGATACATCATGTAACTAATGAGGAGGTATTGAATAGAATTGGGGCGAGGAGGAGTTTGTGGCACAACTTGACTATAAGAAGGGATCGGTTGGTAGGACATGTTCTGAGGCATCAAGGGATCACCAATTTAGTATTGGAGGGCAGCGTGGAGGGTAAAAATGGTAGAGGGAGACCAAGAGATGAATACACTAAACACATTCAGAAGGATGTAGCCTGCAGTAGGTACTGGGAGATGAAGAAGCTTGCACAGGATAGAGTAGCATGGAGAGCTGCATCAAACCAGTCTCTGGACTGAAGACCACAACAACAACAACAACAACAACAACATCATTATGTACTGCTCACGCAAAACCATTGCTGACTCACAAAGGAAATCTGTTTAGATCTAAAAGAGGCCCTAAACTCCCAAATCTTGCCAGGTGAAACATATATTACCTCACGAGTGCTAAGGAAACAAAGCTCATTTTATTGTACTGCTAAATAACAACGGCTGCTGCAACAAAACATTTAAAATTTATGGCTTCTTATAAACAATACTTTACGAGCCAAGGTCAAAAAAATTGTTTATAGTTTTAATAACTAGTTTCGGCTAAAACAGTTATCTATATTCAGATCAAATATTGCAAACATTGCTGTGTCTTATGAGTTAACGAGCATTTCACTCTCACTTAAGTATATGGCTGAAAGGGTCAGCCTTCAGGAATAGTGAAACGAATTCTGTCGTCCAGGACCAGATGCCATAAAGGGCGCATATTCACCATGAGATGGGAAAACCAACAGACGTCTATTGTCTATTGAAGACAAAGTGCTGTAATGTGCGAGTGGAACAGACGAGAACCTACATCATAGGGAAACACAGTAGAAGTCGTTTGTGGCAAAGGAGAAGTAGCAGTGTTAAATATGGCGTACCATAAGATCGGCCATAAAGGAAAACAATTATGAGAACTATTTAATTCTGTAGTAATGCAGGGAATGAAGCCACAGTAATTTTAATCTGCCATCCCCCATAAATTTTCATGGTGATCCCAATAAAACTTGGATATTGATCATATCTATAATAGTTTAGGATTTATTGTTAAAGTGAAATTCTTCAGTTTGGTAACAAAGACCTGAATGCTAAAATCTGAACGCTTTAGTCTATCTTAATTAACGACATTTCATATAAAAGCGCATCATTAAAATGACCAGTGTTGTAAATATCAACTCTGTAAATTGATTTTCTTAAAAGATATAGTATATTTAAATTATCAGTATTTTCAGTTAAGCATTAGATCATCATTTGGTTCACACAAAACACATTTGACGATGGCAGCATGACGCCTTATTGAATCATTAGGTAAGAGAATATTTGTTGTAAAGTTTAGTGCATAATAGTTACTTTTGTTCTTTACTTATTTATCAGAAAGCACAGTGGTGAAAGGCTGCTGGCCGTGACATTCGAAGTTAAGAAGGAAATTGTATTGTTTTCATGTAAAAGAATGTAGCAATGGATATTATTGTTACTTTATTTAGAACGTGAAAGTGGTCAAGATTTGATTATTTAAATCTGTGAAAATGTAAGGTAATGTGGAATAAGCTGTTGCCAATCAGATGGACGGCTTCAGGAAAGGGGACTTTCCTAGTCAGTTGAACGAAGGTATTCAGCGCGCGGGGAACGTGGCCAGGGACGGGCAGAGGGACAGTGCTGGTGGAGGCGCGAAAGCGGACAGTCGGTCTTTAAGCAGCTAGGAAGTGAAACGACTTAGACAAATCCGCGTTGTGTGGTATCGCAGGATTTAGCCTCTGAGCGGTGAGCAGCCGCGCGTCTGGTGTGAACTCTAACGTTTCGGGTACTTAACGAGCTGGAGTATTGGACTTGTAATTCGCGATGAGATTCTGAATGATCGAACTGTGTCAAATGGATATGTGCTCAAGTGTAACAGTAACTCTAAATACGACCTCTTTCGCTATTAGTTTGCTTTCTGAATAAACATCATTCTAAACAAATCGCAACTGAGTGGGCTTCCTCAGTTATGGGTCGTTAATATGTTCCCGACATAATTCCACTTCCAGCCAGTAGAGCAGTACATTGCACAGATTGTACATCCTCTCTCTAAGGGTTCTCTAAGGGTGGGGGAGGGGGGGGGGGGGTGGTTTGGGGGAAGAGATCAAACAGCGAAGTCATGAGTCTCATCGTATTAGGGAAGGATGGGGAAGGAGGTCGGCCATGCACTTTCAAAGGAATCATCCCGGCATTTGCCTGGAGAGATGTAGGGAAATCACGGAAAACCTAAATGAGGATGGCCAGACGCGGGATTGAACCGTCGTCCTCCCGAATGTGAGTCCAGTGTTGAGTACATCCTCCTTCATCCCCATAACATAACCTTTCTAAAAGCCAGTGCTTTGAAAAGGTGAAAGTTTCCTGTTAAATAGCTAATTTCAGTATTCACTTTCATTAATTCTATATTTTTCCTTACTTCACGAAACACTTACGCACCTGTACAGCAAAGATAATTCTGTACACACAAACGACTACAAATACTGACATTTTTGGAGGTTTAGTCTTTAAGGACTGGAGGAAACAGGTTTATGGGCACTGCCGGTGGTGCGGGCCAATCAGAGGGCTACCCACTCTGAGGGCAAGGGGTGTCCTAGTTTCAAATACGTTCAGTTGTTCGGTGCTGTGCTGTCGGCTGCTCTGGTGTGGACTGCTACGAGGCGAAGAGATTCTGTGTCGAATATGGCCAGGCACAGGTTGTTGCTTTGAGAGATGGTTTATTTTAGTGGGATTATCCGTCGGCATTGGCTATTAGAAAGTTATTTTGTTAATCATTCCTAAAGTGTTGCACTCCGTGGTTAAATTTTCACTGATTCATGCTGCTAAATTCCTTTGAGAACCGCCCAGAAGACTTATATTCAACGAGACGTTGCTAATCCTTTGGAACTCTGTGAAGTCAGAAGATTCAACTTGTTACAGAATCCAACTTTAATCACTTAATCCGGAGAAAATTACAATAAGTTCAGTCCCGCTTCCTTTCAGTTTAACTTATCAGTTGTTTCGTATTGTGTGTGATGACTCTGATCAGATCATCAGTATACTCTTGCATTTATGTAACCTGTATTGTTTGTAACAACAGAAGACATTTATTATTATTATTCACTTGCTTTACGACTACAATTATATGCTGTCGTACATAAACATTACCTCTATATTTTACTTTCCCAGGTTATTTATTTATTGCTTAAGTACGCTAGTGAGACATACGTTGCAGTCATTACACCATAGCACACTACAGTATACAACATATGGCTATCCTGACTAATGTGTTCTACGATTGTCACATGGTAGTTTCACACCAAGGATACACTGAAACGCCAAATAAACTGATATAGCCACGCCCATTCAAATACAGAATACTATATACGACAACAATTATTTGGTGCAATTGTTAGATCGGTTACTACAGCTGCAATGGTAGGTTATCAAGATGTAAGTGAGTTTTGACGTGGTGTTGTAGTCGGCGCACGAGGGATGGGGAACAGTAGCGATGAAGTGGGGATTCTCCCGTACGAGCACTTCACGAATGTGCGGTGAATATCAGGAATCCGGTAAAACAAAAAAATCTGCGACATCATTGCTGCCAGAAAAAGATCCAGCAAGAACGGGACCAACGACGAGAGGAGAGAAACGTTCAGTGTGACAGAAGTGCAACCCTTCCGCAAACTGCTGCAGATTTCAATGCTGGGCCATCAACAATGTAAGCGTGCGAACTATTCAACGAAACATCACCGATATGGGCTTCCGGAGTCGAAAGCCCACTTGTGTAACCTTGATGATTGCACGAGACAAAGCTTTACGCCCCTCCTGGACCCCTTCAGAACTGACATTTGACTGCTGATGACTGGAAACATGTTGCCCAGTCTGATGAATCTCGTTTCTAATTGTATCGAGCGG
Organism: Schistocerca gregaria; assembly: GCF_023897955.1. Lineage (NCBI taxonomy): Eukaryota > Metazoa > Arthropoda > Insecta > Orthoptera > Acrididae > Schistocerca > Schistocerca gregaria. Next base: position 309,854,537 of record NC_064927.1, read on the forward strand.
ATGGCTGTGTACGGGTATGGAGACAACCTCCTGAATCCATACCCCGCATATCAGCAGGGGACTGTTGAAATTAGTGGAGGCTCTTTAACGGTGTGGAGCGTGTGTAGTTCGAGTGATATGGGACCCCTGATACGTCTAAATACGGGTCTAATAGGTGACACGTACCTAAGCATCGTGTCTGATCACCTGCATCCTTTCATATCCATATATCCATTGTCCAATCCGACGGACTTGGGTAATTCCAGCAGGACAGTGCGATACCTCAAAAGTCCAGAATTGCTACAGACTGGATCCAGGAATACTCTTCTGAGTTTAAACACTTCCACTGGCCACCAGACTCCCCAGATATCAACATTATAGAGCATACCTGGTATACCTTGTAACGTGCTGTTCAGAAGAGATCTCTACCCCCTCCTACTCTTATGGGTTTATGGACAGCGCTGCAGGATTCATGGTATCCATTCCTTTCCACACTACTTCAGACATCAGTCGAACCAATGTGTGTTGCGGCACTGCTGCGGGCTCGCGAGGGCCCTACGCGATTTTAGGCAGTTTCTTTGCCGCACGGGGTTGCCGCGCAGTCTAGGGAGTCTTGCAAAGTCCGCCCGGCTCCCTTCCGTTGGAGGTTCTAGTCCTCCCTCGGGCATGGGTGTGGGTGTTGTCCTTATCATAAGATAGTTTAAGTTAGATTAGGTAGTGCTTAAGTTTAAGGACCGATGTCCTAAGCAGTTTGGTTCCATAAGACCTTACCACTACCACTTGCTAGTTTCTTTGGCTCCACTTGGGTTCAATATCCTGTACCTTTGGGCTATTAACGCTAGTGTGGACTACTCAGGTAACTTTCGTTCCCTGTGCTGTAGTCAGACTGCGTTCGCTAGTTAATTATATGGAGCATGACACCAATACTATATGGCATAGCTTTCATAATTCAGGACATGTTACTAGTTGCTTGCAATGGTAATCCAGTTCTAAACAGAGCAGTCGCCTTACAGAGTCTACAAGGTTACCAACCGCTATGATGCTCGAACCAGTCTTTCAGCGAGATTCAGGTTCCTTTCACAATCAACACTGGGAATCATTAATGTTATTGCTATCTATCAGTGCCGATTGTTAGTATCTTGACCCTACAAGAAGTGTTTGGACCATCATTTTGTTACTTTATGTTACTGTATATCGTCCCTGGAGCTCAATGTAAGATCTCCGATTGCTCCAGTGCAGCAACAGCCCATTATATTCGACTACGGCTGACGTAACTGCAATACAAATCCATGCGCTGATGAATTCTACAGATTACAGAAGAAGTTTACCCAGTGTGTATTTCCTTCATGTTCTAAAGTGATAATGGCGGAACAAGACAAACAATAGTGTGTTTCCTGTCATGGTTCCTGTGAAGAAATCACCTGCTTTACTTTGCTTCTAAATTTTCCAGCAGGTTAAAATATTCAGCTGATTCAAGGGCACAAGTGACGAACTGTTGCGTGTCGTCCCAAACGACACACAACAAAAGGGGCAGATGAGGCAGAGGCTACAAAGAAGGCAGGAATGTAACACGACAAAGCGCCGGCACGCCTGCGAGTACAAGACAGAGAATACCTCCTGTCTGTCATCTGCTGCGTGGCAGCACGAAGAAGAATGCGTTGCCTCTGCAACTCGATGTCACCTTTCACTGAACTGCAGACTTGACTCAAACCACTGCCTCTTTGGAGTACAATAAAGGCCACACCTGCTAAGACCCCTGCGTGTCCTATTACATTCGTAATATTAGCAAAGACTTGTCTCTGGAAACGGTGAGAGGCGTGTGTTGTCGACTGCTGCTAGGAATTCCTGTACAGAACAGGATTGCTCAAATGGCTCTGAGCACTATGCGACTAAATTTCTGAGGTCATGAGTCGCCTAGAACTTAGAACTAATTAAACCTAACTAACCTAAGGACATCACACACATCCATGCCCGAGGCAGGATTCGAACCTGCGACCGCAGCGGTCGCCCGCTTCCAGACTGTAGTGCCTAGAACCACACGGCCACTCCGGTCGGCAGGAGTGCTCCACAAGGAACTCATCCAATTTGGATTTGAATACTTATGGAGTTATCATTCAATATTTTCCGTTCTGCTGTGTGTGTGTGTGTGTGTGTGTGTGTGTGTGTATGTGTGTGTGTGTGTGTGTGTGTGTGTCTGTGTTGAAAATGAAAACTACTGAATAATGCACAGCTTTTTTTTACCGTTTTTCAGTGTAGTGTCCACTGAAAGGATATCTTCTGAATTAGTTAGTACTGTCAGTAACAAATCCCATTGTTGAATATATGCAAAATGACGCTATAGAATGTCGAAACACCAAACAACAAGTAGTTCGCGAACTGATACCGCAGATCAGTCTAACCGACCGATCTCTGGGCTCAGACTATTCTTGCTGAGAGCACAGAGTTGCCCCAAAACACATACGAGATAATAGGGCGAAAGTAAACAAACTAAACAAGCCTACGTCTTTAACTGTTAGAGACAGCGGAAATAAGATAGAATCACTCACTTTCTGCACAAAATCTTGAATGTGATTCTTCCAAGGAAGCCTGCCACCTACCCTCAGCTCTAAGAATTTAAAATGGCCAACTTCACAGACTATTTGACCAATTTCTGATAGTAAAATTTCGCTTCATAATAGTTCCAGGTCAGAAACAGTAGCATTGCATTTTGTTGCAGTTAAGTGTTTATCTGTTCTCTGAAAGCTGCATACTGATGGTTTTGACCACCATCTTCGCTACATCATTTACGTTACGTTCCACGTCTTCCACAATAACACTTACACTATCTGCATAGAGCACAACGTTTGTGTTATCTGCCATGTTCAGTGGAAGATCATTGATACGCATCAAGTAAAGCTATGGAACTAAAACAGAACCATGTGGTACATACCACTTTGCATGCCGCCCGACAGATTCAAATCTCTTCCATGTTTGTTGACACTGGAAGACAACTTTCTGATTCCTCCTTTCCGGATATGAAGTGAACTTCTGTGACCTTTTCCCTAATCCCATAACGTTATACACAAGCATTGCATGGTCATCACAGTCAAATGCTTTCGTTAAATCAAAGAAAGCAACTGCAGACCTCAAACTATCGTTTAGACCAGCTAGAGCTTCATAACGGAAAGAAAAAATAGCATTTGCAGCGAATATTACATTCGTGAAGCCAAACTGAGACTCTGGCAGTAAATCATGTGAGACAGCGTGAACAAGCATTTCAGCACTCACGCAGATAGATGCTTGTGCTGGAACTGTCTTTCTTTTTTGAAATTGGCTAACACCTCACATCAGCTTTGCCCTATTCCACAATGAACCATAGTTGTTCACATTGACTTTTGGAGGCCAACTGTCCTATTTAACAAACCGCCACCAGAGTGCTTTGTTGGCCCTTAACCACTCCCCTCCCATGGCTTAATTCAAGATGGTGGCCATGAAGAAAAAGAGGCAGGAACCAATAGGAACCCTGAATCCAGTCACGTGATCGCCCTCAGCCAATAGGATGGCAGTATCTGGTGATGTCATATAAGGAGAGATAGGGCACCCTCGGTATCTATGCCTCCTCAGTCAGTCAGCAGCAGCAGTGTCAGCATAAGAAGATGAAGAATAAGAAGAAGAAGAAGAAGAACCATGAAGCATCAACAGTAGTTGTGATCCAGCACATCCCTGCAGAACAGGAAGAAATGGAAAAGTAAGTACCCCATATCACATTTTTATCTGTAGTTAGCCTTATTATTATTATTATTAGTATTAGTATTATTGGTTGTTTTCCTGTCTCAGTCCACATGTAACGCTTTCTCTTCGTCTTTGTTCAATGGTAGCCTTCGACGCATTGAAGCCTGCAGGGGCGAGAGGCAACATGTCGACCTCTGCCACGTCCAGACCTACAGCAACCTAAGCCGCCATCTTGTCGAGAACTGCATTGACCTCTGGACGTATCGCAGCAACACTCTTACAGGTCTGAACCTGTAGCGAGTACATAGGATCCTGTAGCGTACATAACCCATTTGCTGGAGCAGGACACGGAGCTTTACTGTCTGTCCCATTCATTGATCTGTGTGACGAGGACACATGGTCTGCTCCCAACACCTCCACTGCTGGTGATAGTCCTAAACAAAAGCAAGATGGAGGAATGTACTGGTCATTGAATGGCTCTGAGCACTATGGGACTTAACATCTGAGGTCATCAGTCGCCTAGAACTTAGAACTAATTAAACCTAACTAACCTAAGAACATCACACACATCCATACCCGAGACAGGATTCGAACCTGCGACCGTAGTGGTCGCTCGGTTCCAGACTGTAGCGCCTAAAACCGCACGGCCCCTCCGGCCGGCACTGGTCACTGACATACGACCCATCCCAGCACAAAATCCCTGTGCTAGTGCAGGGACAGAGTGCCCATGCTGTGGATAAGAAGGTATCAAGTGTAGCCATGCTTTTCAGTTTCACATACAATTTACCTCCTAGTGGAACAAAATGTGTAAATGTGGGTATATAAGTGCTTCATGGCTGGGGCTTGCAACTGAGAATAGAAATTGAAAATGCATCAAAGGGTGTTAAATTGCCTATTTCTGAGTTCGACTGGGGTGAAATACGTCGTGCAGAGCAATACATTAATCAGCAGATGACGACAGATTATTATCCAACTCAAACCCCGCCGCCCCCTCTCCTTGTCATTCGTCTTACTGGTGTGACACTATCTATTACAATACTGTTTGAAGACTCTGCATAACGTGCGAAATCGTGTGACAGAAGTGTTTATCTACGACACCCCTGTGTTAATGAACTTGTACAACCTGAATGCCATTCTACACCTTGGATTGGAGAGGCTGAGTTGTTACTTGCCAAGCATAGACACCACATACAGTGATGTAAATTTCTGCGTATTCATAGTGTACATGTTAATGATTCAGAGCAGTATCTCTGTTTGCACATGAACGCACAGCCAAAAGAGAAACAGGTTAACTGTGCATGTGAAAAACCAGAGTATTGTGAGGTACCTATCAGTTTAGAGGAGGTACGCGCGGAATTTATTTCATATGAAAAAGCTTTGTTTGAGAAATACTGTACAGGTATGAAGAAGAAGATAAAGAATTTGATGATTTTTTCGAAATACTGCATCCGATGTACGATATTTAAATAAATAATGCGTAGATATAGAATCTCAAGCTGTGTTTGTGTTTTATTTCACACGTCTCTCATTATAGTCCAAGTATTACACTTATTCATATTATTTTAAGGCTTCACGTGTAATCACGCAGCAGCAGACAATTTCCTCAAACACCTCCTCCCCAGTCATTGTCAATATGAATGACGAAGATACTCTCCATGGGTAAAATATATAGCTGAATACGCTGTGTAGCGAATAAAGCTCAGTTGGTTAAGTGATGGAGCTATATTGGCTACACATACTGTTACCATCCTTGCAAGTGTACCTTTCTATATATGCTCACTACTTGTCAGCAGTTGACGTAGACGGTATCATGGCGGGGTAGGTGAAACATGCTCGTCATACGGACATTGTTGTTGGTGGCTGGTCCTGTGAATATCGAAGAGAAGACCCGAAGAAGAAGAAGAAGAAGAAGAATGGAATTAAGGAAAGACTAATGTCCTCATGACACTGCTAACACACGTACATGGAGTCCGATCTGAACATATTTGTGTATCTTCAGAAACACTGTTTCAGCTCAAGTATCAGCTATTACATGAGACACTGCACGGTGTAAAAAGTGTTACATATACGTCATTCAGTGAAAGCGATGATATCCCCCCATCTCAAAAAGTAAACCCAAACACTTTATTCATATTTGACTATGTTGCTCTGGGAAACCAAAATCAAATTCGAAATATTTCTGTTTCGGACGTCGTATGGGCGCTGATATATTTTATCTAATCCAAACGTATTCCAGAATCCCGAAACAGTTGATTATGCAAACTTCATTGTAGCCTTCAAACAAGACAATCTGAATTTAAAACACATTTACCAACTTCATCCAGGAACTGGCATGTCACTCAATGATTTTGTAATGACTCCTGGAATCATTCTCAGCATGGATTTCTAGTTATTGGTAAAATAAGAAAAAATGGTAGGTACAGACGAAATTTCCAAGAGTTTCTGTATATATTGCACAATAAGCGAGGTGAGTACATCAGTATAGGCTGCACCATGCACAAATTCGGACTCATGTCTAGCTCTCAACGCGAGAGAATGGGTGGACATAACAGAACATTCACCTGTACATGGACGCGAAAATTCTGTCGTGCATACAGTTGGAAGTATGCACAGGGAGCCAGAGACGTATTACCAGGCTCGTCTGAGGATAATTAACATATGAAATGAGTTAGTAGATGAAATCGGCAAGAAAGTAACCGACGTAACAGAAGAGGTCGAGGCTATTGAGAGGAAAACAGATGTAGATGCCCTTGTTGTTGAGAAGGGGGAGCAGGCACATAATAAGAGGAAGAAGAGCGGATAAATAATGCCTCACGCTCAAAGGCGTCTGATTAGTATACACCGAGATGTCAAAGAAGCAGAAAGTCATTCAGGCGCGGGAAGCTGTTCCCAAAAATTTACGGTTCCTAAGGTTAGAGCATATGGGTCGACAGCAACTGGCCAGATAGATAGGACATGCAGCGTCAGCAAGGGAAGACGTACACGCTGGGTAGGCAAATTATAAATGTAGTTGATGACACAATACAAATTGGTGATAGGCCGTTTGAGAGAACACCAGGCTTAATGAATCTTATTTTTCTAAGATGCAAGCAAAAAAAAAAAAAAACACAAATTATTCAGTTAACGACAGGGAAATGTGAATGATGTGCATAAGATCGCAAAGAGCCAGAGCTGCATTCTACGTCTGCTCATGGCATCAGTAGCAGCTGGAGGTAATACAGCTCATTGGAATGAAGCTGCTTCATTAATCTCTGAGCGTAGAGAAAAACGTATCATAGAATAAGTATGGAAGTATTTGAGAACTGCACAATTCAGCACGCAAAACGTACCCTCGTAGGCATGTTACAATTAAAGGATTGGATGACTTACTGCAAGCCGATCTTTTACCTATTAGAGAATAATCACATAAGAATAGTGAATTCGGATATTTTTTAATTGTTATTCATACATACTCCAAATTTGCCTTGGCACTAAATGCTAAAATAAAAATGGGGTGACATGTTGCGGATATGTTTGATCGTTTTCTACAGACAAGAACACATCGATGCACGGACGACCTCCAAACAGATCACGGTGGAGAGTTCTGCAGTGAGCATTTCAAGACCGTGATACAGCGAACGGAATACATCACTACTCAACCTGAAGCCGAGTATCGTGGAACGTCTGAACAGAACAATAACAGCTCAAATGTGGATACGTTTTAATCTTCATGTCTCATACAACTGGGCAGATTTCCACCCAGAAATAATTGCTCAGTATAATCGAACCAAACATACCACAATAAATATGAGACAAATAGATGTTTGTGATAATGGACTCATGGATAAGACGTATTATCGCATCAAAACGCTGGATCCACACAAGCAAAAATTGAACGTAGGTGATTTGGTACGTATCTCAAAACACAAGACAGTATTTAAGAAAGCATACCTACCAAACTGGTCAATAGACATTATTTACAGATTCAAAGGTGAAAATAACGAATGCTAGAACTTACATCTTGAAGGACAGTAAAGGTGAAGAAATTGCATAAGTTGAAGGAAAGCTCAGAAACGCATGTGTTTCCGTGGAGAGAGCCATAAGACGTCAAAGAAATAGAAGGCTAGTCAAATGGATTGTTTTTCCTGCAGCACAAAACAGTTGGATTGATGCTGACGATTTGCTGTATAATGGAGGCGCACAGTCCGCAACCACTGCAGCAGCATAACATGCGTGCTAGGAGACGAATTGCAGGAGGTAGTGGTATTCTAGACAAACTGCCAGTGGAATTACTCATCCCGGGTATAACTATGGACCTGGGACAAGGCTCCAAAAACGCTTGGTACGAGGTGATGAGGGGTTAATCTGCTCGACGAAGCGTGTACGGAACACGACACTACATACACTGTAAATAAAGATCTCCCAAGTCGTCGCATTACAGATAGGATTTTACCTGATAAGGCAAACAAGATTTGCAGAAGAAAAAATATTGGTGTAGGTCAACGCACTACAGCATTTGCAGTTGATAAAACCATGCGTGGAAAAATTAAGTTGGGTTTAGAAGTGATGAATTTCAAACGAGTTATGAGTGCTGTACGTTGCGTACTAAGCAAGAAGAAGAGGGTGGCTGGGAATCGGAAGTGTTTGAAGAAGTGTATACTGACACCGATGTATGCAGCTAACACCTCTCTGAAGCAGACGGGTGCGAGATAAAGAAGAGGATCGGTTAAAGCACCTCGAGTTCTACCAATACCCAAGACGCCTGGTAGTTTTCTTCCATCCCCATCACAGTCCTCTCCGCTCTCGCGGAGATAGGGTCCCTCGCTGATGGTGCTGCAGCTATTGCACGAACAGTCCGGAACCCACAAAACTCCCAAGTGTAGTTGGACGAAGCAAGAAGACATAATCGCATGATGGAAGCCGCATCTCTCGGGAAAGGACTGTACCTGAAACCGTACAGCAGAGGGCTTGGTCTATTCACAAATAAAAATAGCCCATTAGCAGTCCTACCAGATCGGCCATTCACGAACACTGGTCATCTTAAGTTTGTTAGAAAAATTCAGCATTCCGAGATTCGGTGGTGTGTTTATGTGGCGTACATTACCGAAGACTATGTGGAAGAACTGGTGAATGTGGTATTGTGAATTTAGATGTTGCTAGTGGTCACGGCACCCACTGGGTGTCATACGTTACGAAAAACCCAAATACTTTTACTATTTCGACTCATTTGGAGATCTGCAATCACCAGAAGATTTACAACTATACTTCACTCTCACAAGACGTGTGTTCTACAATTTTCCGCGCTATGAGCACTTTAATACACAACTAAGCGGACATCTGAGTTTCATGTTCCTCCTGACGTTTGCAAAGAAGAAGAAGAAGAATATATAAGGAAGAGCTGTAAACAGTCCTTCATCAGTTGAGGTTCAGATGCAATGTCATAAACTTTTTCTTTAAAGAAACAATCATCTGTATTATATGCAAATTACTTCCCGCCAATTGATTTGAGCACTGGTGAATGTAGTATTGCATTAATTGGACTGGAGACGTACACCAGCATCCCAAATATCATCGAGGCTAAGAACAAACTGCATCTGGATGTTAACGGTGAAAAAGTGATTGTGGAAATAGAACCGGGTGCATGCGATATCGATGATTTAAAGGAAGTCTGGAAACAGTCTGGAAAAGGTATTGAGTTATGTGGGAACATCAATACACTTAAATCGGAAATAAGGACTGTGAATGCAACGATTGACTTTGACCAGAAAGGTTTATAAGACGCCTACTGGGTTTCACAAAAGAACAGGTTTTGAAGAAGGATCGTAGTAAATTTTAGGAGTCAGCTCAGACTGTGGACATAGCGCCGTCAGCACAATGCGAGTCGTGTGAAACACTGCAACGAATTTCCGTCTGTTTACGAATTCTTCCCCTCAGTTGCAACAGGGTATAAGGTTCTTGAGAGCCCTACCAGTGCTAAATACATTCCAGTGATAGTTCAGACATTGAACTATTTGAAATTGTGTATTGTGGACCAGATAACCAACTTGTTGCCCTCATGGTGAGGAAATCATTGTACAATTACATCTAAGGCATGACAAGAGTACGGTATAAAACAAGTGCACGCAATCCCTAGCACATCACTCTGATGCCGAACCGCAAAGTGATAACATGTGTGAACTACGAGTTTGTTAAATCAGTTGGCATGAAATGTCACAATGACATCCTCACTCGGTATTACCAGTCCAGTGCAGTATGAAGAGCGAATTAAAGGCCAGGAACACTTCTCGTATAAACCTTACGCTTCAACCACATTTAACAAGAATGATGAAATTAGGATTGGCATCCAGCACCAAGACGCGCTGACGATTCCATGCAAGAGTTTCATATATTTGGAAGGCTCATTCAAGAAAACCGACAGAATCGCTCCAGGGGGATCCAAACTTACACGTAACGATTTAGCATTCCTGTTTCAAGAGATACGCCATGAACTCGAGTTCTCTCAGATCGACCAAACACGCAATGTCGGCATAACATCAACCCTTAATATATATGTCTCTGCATCACCTAGGGATTTGAATGGTTTAGAAAGTGGAGGATCGTTCTCAGACGATCCGGTAGATGAAATAGCTGCAGAATAAAAACCGTTTACTGTGTACACATACCTAAAAATGGTTTGACGACATGAATCAGATTATTATGTCTGCTGAACAAGAACTCATTCTGGTACGAAGTGTGGCAGATAATAACTCATACATTCAAGGAGGTCAAGAGGGGAATATAATCACAATCAGCGATATAATATTGAAAATGCATCACATCAGTGTCTTAGGCGAGGACCGTTTGAAGCTTTTAAAAGTTTTGAATTCCTGCTTGTATCTATCACTAACATTCTGCTCTTGAGAGGTTTTTGTACCCAGTGCTAACGCCTGCAAGCAAGTGTCTTCGAAGCTAGACGTACCTCCATTCATCATACTTCCGTTTCATACTGACAGAAGAAGGAACATAGAAAATGATTGCACTGTATTCGACAAATGTAAGCTAAGTAATGCCTGAGTGTACCTGAATTCAGAATTCTACCCATGTGACAACTTACACCTGCAGTGGGACGAAAATATAAGCAATCCAGAGTATGTAATGCATGCGAGGTTTCGTGCTTCTTATTACAAAAATACTGAAGGAGGAGGAGGAGGGTGTCTACTCGTTCCTTGGGATTCAAGGAGATAACACCTATAATCGTAATAGACTGCTTGAAACAGAATAAGATAACTAAGTCTGGACCTATAGAGGTACAAATTGAATTTGAATCTTCAGCAAATTTCCCGGAACACACTGCGTCGTATGCTCTTGTTCTACATGCCTTGTGATCAACTACTGCCAGCTCACAGGTGTTGTGCAACCAGCTGTATAAACGAAATGGTGCTGTGTCATGCATAGAGCATTCCCAAATGGCACCTCAAGGCGTGAACAACATTGCAAACGTTCAGGGTTTCTATGAACTTGATTGTAGACAGTTCATACTTAAAGATGCTGCATTCGTAACATTCACAGAAGATGCCGGAATAATAGTGACATTCTCAGAAAATATTGCATTATGGAAGTCGTTCAAGGATGAGAAATGCGCTAAAACATGGAAGAGTGCAAAGTGGTTACCATAGAATTCACTGGGATGATCCTGGCATAGGCTATAAAGATATGATCATGATGCGTTGACTATTCGACCACACAGGTACCATTATCTACGTGAAGGGAAAGGAGAAGATCCCATGGATGCATCGAATCTTCTAGTTTGCTGCTATTCTTGACCTGGAATTCTAACGGTGTCCTGCTCCACAACGACTCAAGGAGAAGATGTGATAATGTAGTGTTCCTTAGCCTGCTTATGAAAATATAAAATTACTTTAAAATTGGATGCGAAATAGATGAATTTTTACCTCATAATATGTGTACGATTTCTCTTCTTCCTGTTTCCTCTTTGACAGTGAACAGTTTCATCCAGATACTACGTCTTGGGTTTTCTTCAAAAACAGGAAATATTATTTTAGATACATTTGCTTTATGTCTTTGGAAGCGAACGCGGTCACACGCCTCCTGTTCTCATAACCAAATTCGAGCTGCACGGTAGGCATAATTACATACAGCTATTCTATATATTTTGTTATTATCTATTTTACACTTCACCTCCTTAATAGCACTCATCTTTGGAAAAAAACTGCCATTTGTATCATGTAAGCCTTAACATAAATACGGGATAGGTGTTTTCTTTGTAAATAATAGCAACAAAGATGCACATTAACGATTTTTTTTTCATTTCTTCAGTTTACCCAAATGCAGTTTAGTTCTTGAGATTACAGTTCAGTTCTTGAGGTGCAATATAGTTTTTTAGGTACAACTTGACTCTGTTATTCCATTGCAGAGATACCTTTAACATAAATACTACAAGAGTAACATGGGTTGAGATGTTTTACATTTCTTTTTCCCAATAGCATTGTATAAGAGTGTTTACAAATTTTCCAGAAATATGAATCTATGCTAAATCTAACGCGGATATAGTTTTATTGCAACTAAATTCCACTCCCTCAGTAGCACAGCTTTCACAATAATTATGATGGACTGTGCACACCTAGAAATTATAAATATTTACACCACACACACAGTTACTTACACTATGGTAAATGGGTCATGCTGATACTCTGCACCTCCCTGCGACTGAGTGCAAGTGTAGTTCTTAGCGTAAGTTAGTTTAAGTTGTGTGTATGTCTAGGGACTGATGACCTTAGCAATTTCGTCCCTTAGGAATTCACACACATTTGAACATTTTTGAACTGCTCTGCAGACTCTCTCTCTCTCTCTCTCTCTCTCTCTCTCTCTCTCATTGGCATACGGAGTAGCCATGCGATTAGAGGCGTCGTTTCACGGATAACACGGCCCCTCCAACGGAGGTTCGATTCCTCCCTCCGGGATGGGTGAGTGTGTTGTTCTTAGCGTAAGTTAGTTTAAGTAGCATGTACGTCTAGGGACCGATAATCTCAGCAGATTGGTCCCTTAGGAACCCACACACATTGGAACATCTCTCTAGTTGCCCCTCACTCTCATACAATCAGGATTCGCCACCCCTTCTGTCACTACTTGTTAATAGGTAGAGTACAGGGGAGCTTCAATCCTGTCATCACAAATGGCCCTTTTACCGTCATAAGACGACGGGCCGATTTTAGAGTGTGGTACAGTGTACACCTTATCTCCTCTCAATCGAATGCTGGTCTGCCGTATCATATGTGGCGGCTGTGGGGCAGGGCTGTGAACACCGCTGTACAGGCACTGCAAATAGTCTTTGGTAGAGAGGACTCTCGATGCCATATGGTGCCCACCTTTAGCCCGCCTCTGGGTGTCACCTTCCAATGTGCGATACGTATATATTTTTGATCGCAAACCCACAAGCTCCACAATCAGTATTCCATTCGCCTCATCTTTCATGAGGCCGATAACTTCCTTGTTCTTCAGAACAATACCTTGAGGATTAGCTGCCATATATGAAGACATGTCGAATTCATTACCATGGTAATTCATAACTTCTTATGGGTCGCAGTTCTTCACCCAATAGATGAAGCTATCTGCATCCATATGAAGTAATTTGAGATCTGAAAAATAGAATTTCTCAACCTCATAATGAAAGCAGTACATTTGGAGTCTGTATAGGCCTAGTATGCACATCCCCTCATAAATAGGTTTGGTACAGTCTACTGCAGTCTTCGCATCTCAAGAGCAATGAGGTGCTTATTGAATATGGTGACCCACTTAAAACGTGTTCTGCCAATGCATCTTCTTATGGCATAACGGCCGTCCCATGTATCTCAGCTCATTTCCCAGCGTTATCACGCAACACTACTGGCTATGGACACAGTGGCAAATCGGCGTGCGCATCATGCATGCTAATAGGGGATGTAGGGGCTCCCTTACCCCTTTGATTTTTCCACCTTGTATTCATCTTTGGACATCATTCTAAACTCACCAATCGGCAGTGATTGCTGCATGGCATGCTTGTGTAAGTTATTTACACTCAAATACATTATGTATTTCGAATCATGGGATGCGATGAACCTGTCACCCATCCGTGGTTTATTTGCCATTGCATGCCTAAGGACACCTTGGCAAAGTCTCCCACGGATCGCTCGCTCAAAGTAAAGAAGCATGAAGCATGTCAGCATCAGTCAATAATTCGATACTGCACTTTGATTGTTGGAGCATTGTTTTACAGGGCAACCCAGTTGCCATGTAGTAAAAAGCGGGTTCCAGAGAATATGTGGTAATGCATAGACCCCGTATTTTGTCAAAAACGTCTGCAAGCAAGTGCACGTCTGTGTCCATGTAAAGTTGTATGTATTCTCCTAAAGTGGAAATGTTGGAATCCCTCCATACTTTCACAACATGCTCATACTCTGCATCCGTTATGGTCTGTCCTGTGGTGTTGCTGAAGAATGCAGTTATATTGGGTAGCCTGGTTTCGTTGAGTTTTGGGATACTATCCACCTATTCATATGGGAAAACCCCCTTCTTTGTCACAAGTTGAAACTTTTCAGCCGGCCGCGGTGGTCTCGCGGTTCTAGGCGCGCAGTCCGGAACCGTGCGACTGCTGCGGTCGCAGGTTCGAATCCTGCCTCGGGCATGGACGTGTGTGATGTCCTTAGGTTAGTTAGGTTTAAGTAGTTCTAAGTTCTAGGGGACTAATGACCACAGCAGTTGAGTCCCTTAGTGCTCAGAGCCATTTGAACCATTTTTTTGAAACTTTTCCTCGTCGGGAAATGCAGCTCGAGTGATTTGCATATCCCACCAGGGTAGAGTTTCGATGAGTTTGTGGAGTGGCGCCTGCATAAAACGTAGCGGGTCAAGGAAGTGGAGCAGAATTCTTAGCGTCATTCATTTGGAGAATGAAATGTATTTCTCGTCACTCTCAGGTAGGAGATTGACCTCATTGTTCTCCAAGCCGAAATCACCCAAGTGCTCCACTAGAAAGCGAGCTTCATACCCGCTTAAATTATGGAAGAAAACGGGTATGTGTCTTGGTAGCTGGTACTTCAAATTGCATGAATTGTGAGCTGTGCCACGAAACTTCTCCGTGACCCTTATGACGAGTTTCCGCTTTTCTGTCTAATGCCAGCCCACAAACATGATAGTCAACCATAAGTTTTCTAGCTCTTAGGACTCGAACCATTGGACGATGCAGTTTGGTATGCTGCAGTATATGATACGTGTTTTTCAGCGAAGGTGGTGCGTGAGGTCGTGTGGTTATCTTCACAGCATGTCACAGAGGCGAGGAGGTATTCAAAGTCAGCGTACACTACAAAAAGACATCGCTCTGAGTGGTGAGCATTTTTAAACTTTATGAATTTGTCTTTCTCAGTAGGCATAATAACATCTATCGGGGCCTTGAAAATACAGTCTATTAGAAGTGCCGCTAATATTTTGTCTGAGGAAAAATAATTCAGGAACCAAAAGAAAAAACGCTTTACATCATGATTGGTTGATAGTTGAGAGGGAAGGAGTCAGGACATGTCTTTTATCCAAACATAATCATAATTACCACCTTCAGAAAAGAGTAGCATGTTTACATGCAACTTACACTCACCTGCAAATTTTGAGAAATGCAGGGGGCGACGACAATATGCTTGTTCTGCTCATCTGACTTGCTTCTCTTCTCCAGGCCATAAACATGAGCTGATGTTCCGGTATTCTGCGCCTCAAATTTGGGTCACCCACGAATATTATCACCTACGTGATATGTACCGGAACACTCAGGATGATCTCTGTAGTTATAAGTTCTCTCACAAGCCAGGATTTACCATGCAAAACAAGCCTAGTCCTTTCTATTTTTGGCATTAATGCATGCCTGCTTATTAGCTGTATACTTAGGAAGCTTGGTATATCTAGACCCTCCATTTACCAGATCATAGACAGGTGTATAGATGTCCAGGTGCAGTATTCGGTTGTGTGTTTAAACTGACCCCCTAACTTCCATCTCTGAAAACTGGTCCCTAATAGCACTCAATGTGGACTTACGTAACCACTCTGCGATTGACATGCTCCGCGTTATCTCTCCGTTTTCCCCCGAAAGATAATGAAGACTTGTCTCTTCAGTGCCAGAGGCAACTTTGGGGTGAGGGGTGAGGGGGTGGGGGGGGATGCGATAGTTCGACGGAGCACTGCATTGCAATAACGGTGAGATACTGTGGAACATTGACTACTTTGAGGAGCTCCAGTTCCCCGACAGGAAGGCATGCCCTTAGAAACCTAAAAGGTCGCTGTACCCTCCTGCCATATTCTCGATTCTTGTGAACGATATTCGCTCCTCAAAGGCGTATTCAATCAGTCGGTATTGTAACTGCAGTATGGTGTCACCAACCTGATGTCCTTCACTAAAAGGACGGGAGAGGGAACTGCAGCTAGCCACAGGATTTTTTCTATTACTATTACTACTACTGCCACAGCATGATGACGATGATGTCCATCCCGCCGACGGTGTAGTAGGTGAGGTGCACAGGGGTATGCACGAGGCACATGTACCTTCCATTGCCAGTGAGAGCGAACAATCGGAGTAGGATGAGGTGACCCCGCAGTAAGTGCCAGTGGGAACACATTGGTTGCAGCGACAGTGTCTGGCAATGCTGCTGCTGCATACCAGTGCCTTCACCACCCCCAGCCAGGGGGGGAGGGGGGGGGGTAAGAGATTGTTGCTGTTCTTCTTCTTCTTCTTCCGACTGAACCACCCATGGATGGCAGGGGGCAAGCGATGCTGCGGGGGCAGGCGCTCTTCGGCCTCAGTTGATGCTGCCGCCTCTCGTGCAGCCGCCAGTGATGCTTTGCATGCTGACTCGGTGCCGCTCATATGCGTATTTCATTCCTGCACCCAGAACCACCGCTCTAGGCACTCGTCCCATAGCCAGCTGTTATGCTGCTGTGGTGTTTCTCTAAATATGAATAACAAAAGAAAAAAATTACAACACTAAAGAAAGGGAAAGATGGCGCTGCCTTTCACCTTCCGCTGCTGTAGGCACCATCTACTGTACCCATTCTGTATTTCAACCTCGCCTTGCGGCTCTTTATCTTGCTCCCTGACGCTACGTAGAACCATAAGATACTGAAAGTAATTATTTTTTGAAAAAATTAGAGGTACACGCACCGAAAATGGTACTGAATAATCGTTTTTCTTAAATCAGTGAAATATAAACAGAAAATCGTATTCTCTATTTCACTGAAATTTCTTATACATGAAACACACTGAATTTGAAAATAGGCTATTTACAGGACTGAATCGAACATTACTAGCTCTCGACCTTGACACATACCCCTCTGTTTCCTTCCTTATCCATAAAAACGTCTACATTATGTCAAGATTATGTCTCAAACAACTGAAAGCATCATGTTACGAAAAATAAATGTATATACATTCCCCAGCCCTCATAATTAGAACCACAACGCACTGGGTGAATTAAAGAAATACATTTCCTGTAACAGCCACATGTTAAAAAATAATAAAAAAACCAATACACTTACGTTGTTGCTATGGGGACTTTGTTAATATCACTGTTGCAATAGTGGCGCAGCCTTCAGCTGCCGTTGTAGATGAGCCAGAATCTCAGGAATGATGGCTACACTGACAAGAAAAACAGAAGGGCTAAGATACCAGCTGGTCCAGTATGCGGTTGATGGGTTTACGACGGATCCCCCCATGCAGTTATCGAGCCTTCGGTCATTAAAAAAAAAAAAAAGGCCCTGTCGGACGAAAATGTGCAACAGGCAGTTACAGACTTCTTCACAGCAGGAAACGCTTTTTTGTGAATTGGGTATCTTCAATTTGATGTTGCATATTTACTAACGCCGATTTATCGTGAATGACATATCGATTCTGGATTTTATGGCCTCCAAACTGAAATTTTTTGGTCGCAGTTATATGCTACTGGCCATTAAAATTGCTACACCAAGAAGAAATGCAGATGATAAACGGGTGTTCATTGGACAAATATATTATAATGGAACTGACATGTGATTGCATTTTCACGCAATTTGGGTCCATAGACCTGAGAAATCAGTACCCAGAACAACCACCTCTCGCCGTAATAACGGCCTTCATACGGCTGGGCATTGTGTCAAACAGAGCTTGGATGGCGTGTACAGGTACAGCTGCCCATGCAGCTTCAACACGATAACACAGTTTATCAAGTGTAGTGACTGGCCTATTGTGACGAGCCAGTTGCTCGGCCACCATTGACCAGACGTTTTCAGTTGGTGAGAGATTTGGAGAATGTGCTGGCCAGGGCAGCAGTCGAACATTTTCTGTATGCAGAAAGGCCCGGAGAGGACCTGCAACATTCGGTAGTGCGTTATCCTGCTGAAATGTACGGTTTCGCAGGGATCGAATGAAGGGTAGAGCCACGGGTCGTAACACATCTGAAACGTAACGTCCACTGTTCAAAGTGCCGTCAATGCGAACAAGAGGTGACCGAGACGTGTAACC
Source organism: Schistocerca gregaria (assembly GCF_023897955.1). Taxonomy (NCBI): domain Eukaryota; kingdom Metazoa; phylum Arthropoda; class Insecta; order Orthoptera; family Acrididae; genus Schistocerca; species Schistocerca gregaria. The sequence goes on from NC_064927.1 coordinate 309,872,712, forward strand.
AATGGCACCCCATACCAACACACCGGGTGATATGCCAGTATAGCGATGACGAATATGCGCTCACCGCGATGTCACCAAACACGGATGCGACCATCATGATGCTGTAAACAGAACCTGGATTCATCCGAAAAAATGTCGTTTTGCCATTGGCGCACCCAGGTTTGTCGTTGAGTACACCATCGCAGACGCTCCCGTCTGTGAAACAGCGTCAAGGGTAACCGCAGCCGTGGTCTCCGAGCTGATAGTCCATGATGCTGCAAACGTCGACTGTTCGTGCAGATGGTTGTTGTCTTGCAAACGTCCTCATCTGTTGACTCAGGGATCGAGACGTGGCTGCACGATCCGTTACAGCCATGCGGATAAGATGCCTGTCATCTCGATTGTTAGTGATACGAGGTCGTTGGGATCCAGCACGGCGTTCCTTATTACCCTCCTGAACCTACCGATTCCATATTCTGCTGACAGTCATTGGATCTCGACCAACGTGAGCAGAAGTGTCGCGATACGATAAACCACATTCACGATAGGCCACAATCCGACCTTTATCAAAGTCGTAAACGTGTTGGTAGGCATTTCTCCTCCTTACAAGAGGCATCACAACAACGTTTACCAGGCAACGCCGGTCAACTGCTGTTTGTGTATGAGAAACAGGTTGGAAACTTTCCTCACGTCAGCTCGTTGTAGGTGTTGCTACCGGCGCCAACCTTGTGTGAATGCTCTGAAAAGCTAATCATTAGCATATCACAGCATCTTCTTCCTGTCGGCTAAATTTCGCGTCTGTAGCACGTCATCTTCGTGGTGTAGAAATTTTAAAGGTCAGTAGTGTATAAAGGGGGTTACAAAAAGATAAGATGTTATGTGGACATGTGTCCGGAAACGCTTAATATCCATGTTAGAGATCATTTTAGATTCGTCAGTATGTTCTGTACTTCCTCGATTCACCGCCACATGTGTGGGCTGACGAGAATCCGCACGCAATTGTGCAATCACGTCATCAACACAGATTTTCTGTGAACGTTTGGGCAGGCATTGTTGGTGATGTCATGTCTCGATTGGGCCCCATGTTCTTCCACCTACGCTCAATGGAGCACGTTATCATGATTTCATACGGGATACTCTACCTGTCCTGCTAGAACATGTGCCTCTACAAGTACAACACAACATGTGGTTCATGCACGATGGAGGTCCTGCACATTTCAGTCGAAGTGTTTCTACGCTTCTCAACAACAGATTCGGTGACCGATGGATTGGTAGAGGCGGACCAATTCCATGGCATCCACGCTCTCTTGACCTCAACCCTCTTGACTTTCCTTTATGGGGGCATTTGAAAGCTCTGGTCTACGCAACCCCGGTACCAAATGTAGAGACTCTTCGTGCTCGTATTGTGGACGGCGGTGACACAATACGCCATTCTCCAGGGCTGCATCAGCGCACCAGGGATTCCATGCGACGGAGGGTGGATGCATGTATCCTAGATAACGGAGGACATTTTGATCATTTCCTGTAACAAAGTGTTTGAAGTCACGCTGGTACGTTCTGTTGCTGTGTGTTTTCTTTCCATGATTAATGTTATTTGAAGAGAAGTAATAAAATGAGCTCTAACATGGAAAGTAAGCGTTTCCGGACACATGTCCACATAAAATATTTTCATTCTTTGTGTGTGAGGAATGTTTCCTGAAAGTTTGGCCGTACCTTTTTGTAACACTCTGTATAACGCAAGATCCCTGACATTACCAGCGTGCCTTCAGTTAATGACAATAAAATATTAAAATACCTACATTTTATACTCGGAAAATAATATCGAGTTTGTTAAATCAAAATGAAATGATAGTTATAAGGGACTGTGTTGTAATGTTATTCCGTCACAGTAGTCATGTTCGAAGAGAATGAATTTTACTGTACTGCAAAGCAGACGTTGAACAAACATTTCCTAACAAGTTAAAACTCTACACTGGTCTTTGGTGTTCGTGGTCAGTGACTCGCAGTGTTTGGCGATTACGGGTGCAGCGACAGCAGCAACAGGGTCAGCAGCAGGTAACGTGGTCTGCATCTCCTTCTGGTGGCTGGTAGCTCTCGGCCGGTGTGGTCGCGTTGCGCTGACTGCCGCTGAAACCGATACCAGGCCGACGCCCAGTTGCGCGAGGGGGTAATGGCTGCGGCTGGTAGCAGCCACGCCTGGTCGACCTAACCCGCACCGGTACCAATACACGGCGCCGTGTTTCCAAGCAGCCAACTCTGACGATATAACAAATGTATTGTAAAAAAAATCTGAAGTTTAACTCTATTCACTAACTATTTCAAAAATCTTTTATTATTTATACCCGTAATTAGGATCAGAATTACATACTGGGGATAAATCACAAAGAAAGTCCTACAGGGTTCAATTTTGGGTCCACTCTTAATCCTTACATACACTGGCGAAAAAAAAAAAAAACAACAACAACCGCGCCACCAGAAAATAATTAATAGAGGATAATGAAATTTCGGGAATTATTTTTCAGGGTAACATATTTAAGTGATTAGCATTGTAAGATCAAATGTTAATGGAAGCATGAGATAAGCGAGTGCAAATGTGAAATGCTGGTACATTAATAAACAGTATAATCTCCAAATCGTCGAATGAAAGCATGCAAATATGCATGCATTGTGTTCTACGGATGGCGGGTGTCAGATTGTGGGTTTAAGTTCATGCCTGTTACAATTGAATGACCAATACAAAGACGTTAATGCTGTTTGTGAATGAGACTGGAGTTGTCGTCCAATGGTGTCCCATATGTGCTCGATTGGAGACAGATATACTGATCGAGCAGTCTCAGGCAACATGTCGACGCTCTGTATTTGCGTTACAGCAATGGTATGAGGGCGACTGTTAGCCTGTCGGAAAATACCACTGGAAAGTTGTTCATGAATGGCAGCAGAACAGGTCGAATCACCTCACTGATGTACAAATTTGCATTCAAGGTGTTTAGGATAAACACAAGAGTGCTCCCGCTGTCATACGAAGCGCTGTTTGCAGGCCATAAGCTGGCTTCTTCTAGACAACACAAGACACCATTTCAGTCACCGAGGCAGAACCAGCTTTGACCAACAAACATGGCAGACATCCATGCTTTCCATCAGTTAGCTCTCGCTTGACACACTCAAAGACGCAAATGGCGATGGTTTCGGGTCAGTGGAGTGCACGCTACAGGGCGTCTGGCTCGGAGCTGTCCTGAAGTATCCGCGTAATGGGGCCCCTTAGGGATATGGCAGCTAAGGAGGGGAAGAAATCCAGTGTGCACTCCGTGTGCATTCCGGGTGGAATCATTCCAGATGTGGAAAGAGGCCTTCCGGATGCCATGAAGAGCACAGGGTGCAGCCAGCTGCCGGTGGTGGCACATGTCAGGACTAATGACGTGTGTCGCTTTGAATCTGAGGAAATTCTCTCTGGATTCCAGCGGCTATCTGATTTAGCGAAGGCTGCCTGTCTTGCTTACGAGATGAAGGCAGAGCTCACCATCTGCAGCATCGTTGACAGAACTGACTGCGGACCTTTGGTGCAGCGCCTGGTGGAGGGTTTGAATCAGAGGCTCAGACGGTTTTGCGACCGTGTTGGTTGCAGATTCCTTGACTTTCGCCATAGGGTGGTGGGGTTTCGTGTTCCGCTGAATAGGTCAGGATTTCACTACACTCAGCTGGGGGCTACACGGGTAGCGGAGGCTGTGTGGCGTGGACTGGGCGGTTTTTTAGGTTAGAATGCCTCGAGAAAGTACGGGGTGGGCTGCAATCTCAAAGGGTGCATGGCAAATACAGGACGTGCTTGGATCAAGGAACAGTCGGAATTCTAGTTGTAAATTGTTGTAGTTGTGCTGGGAAATTCCCTGAGCTTCAAGCACTAACAGAAAGCACATAAGCTGATATAGTTATAGGTACAGAAAGCTGGCTAAGGCCTGAAATAAGTGCTGCAGAAATTTTTACGACGTCTCAGACGGTGTTCAGGAAAGATAGATTAGGCAGAATTGGTGGTGGAGTATTTGTGTCTGTCAGTAGTGGATTAACTTGTAGTAAAGTCGAAGTAGATACTCACTGCGAATTGGTATGGGTGGAGGTTATACTTAACAGCCCAACTAAGTTAATAATTGGCTCCTTCTACCGACCCCCAGACTCCGATGATATAGTTGCTGAACAGTTCAGAGAAAATTAGTGTCTCGTAACAAATAAATACCCCACTCATACGGTTATAGTCGGTGGGGACTTCAACTTTCCCTCGATATGTTGGCAAAAATACTTGTTCAAAACCGGTGGTAGGCAGAAAACATCTTCCGAGATTGTCCTAAATGCTTTCTCCGAAAATTAGTTCGAGCAGTTAGTCCATGAACCCACGCGAATTGTAAATGGTTGCGAAAACACACTTGACCTCTTAGCCACAAAAAATCCAGAGCTAGTAGAGAGCATCATGACTGATACAGGGCTCAATACCGTTTCTTCCAAATCCACCAGAAACAAACGCAAAATAATTCCAGTTAAAAAAGCGGATAAAGTGTCACTAGAAACCTTCCTAAGAGACAATCTCCATTCCTTCCGAACTGACTATGCAAATGTAGACGAGATGTGGCTCAAATTCAAAGATATAGTAGCAACAGCAATTAGAAGTTTCATACCTTATAAATTGGTAAGAGATGGAACTGATTCCCCATGGTACACAAAACAGGTCCGAACGCTGTTGCAGAGGCAACGGAAATAGCATGCGAAGTTCAGAAGAACGCGAAATCCCGAAGATTGGCTAAAATGTACAGACGCGCGAAATTTGGCACGGACTTCAATGCGAGATGCCTTTAATAGGTTCCACAAAGAAACATTGTCTCGAAATTTGGTAGAAAAACCGAAGAAATTACGTTCGTATGTAAAGTACACAAGCGGCAAGACGCAGTCAATACCTTCGCTGCGCAGTGCCGGTGGTACTGTTACCGACGACTGTGCTGCTAAAGCGGAGTTACTGAACGCAGTTTTCCGAAATTCCATCACCAGGGAAGACGTATGGAATATTCCAGAATTTGAAACACGAACAGTTGCTAACATGAGTTTCTTAGAAGTATATACCTTAGGGGTTACGAAGCAACTCAAATCGCTTGATACGGGCAAGTCTTCAGGTCCAGATTGTATACCGATTAGGTTCCTTTCAGATTACGCTGATGCAATAGCTCCCTACTTAGCACTCATATACAACCGCTCGCCCACCGATAGGCCTGTACCTTCAGATTGGAAAATTGCGCAGGTCGCACCATTGTTTAAGAAGGGTAGCAGGAGTAATCCATCGAACTACATACCTATATCATTGACGTCGGTTTGCAGTAGGGTTTTGGAGCTTATACTATATTCAGACATTATGAATCACCTCGAATGGAACGATATATTGATACGTAATCAGCATGGTTTCAGAAAACATCGTTCTTGTGCAACGCAATCAGCTCTTTATTCGCACGAAGTAATGGCCGGCTTCGGTGTATTAGGTGAAATTGAGTTATTATTACAAAAAATATGTTGTTCTGAAAAGAATAACGAAGAATGTTGTACCTAGTTTCAATGTCGGGCGGTACTGTACCCTTTCATGTTACTCTCTTCAGTTCATTGTTAAATGTAACTGCCATTGCTTTTAATAGTTTCCACGCCCCAGGCTGTGCTATGCTATCAAAATCTACCGAGTACAAATTTAATTTTGTTGGCGTTTAAGTTTTTTCTGGGTTGTGCTTAAAATCTCTTCGCGGTTATTTGTGAATAAATAGGAATATAAGAAACATAGTGTAGTAAAGACGACGATGTTACTAGCAACATCTTGCTGGGCGAATATCTCTTAGATTTTCACCACAAGTCCCTGCCGACGATGAAGACGACAGGCGCCGCTGACGCTGACGCTGAGGTCGCAAACACACACAAATACTCATTGGCAGTTAATAGTCCCATAGAGTAACTTCAATTCAATTCAAATCAGTTCCTGCAATTTCTGTACATGTAGGATAAAAATTAACTACAGTATAGTAATTGTTATCTATCTAGACAGAAAGGAAAAAGAGACATTGACTGAGAACGGGCATTGATTGGAGTCAACGGGAAAGTTGAAAATTTGTGCCGGACTGGTATTGAAAACCAGATCTCATGCTTACAACGCAGATGCTGTGACCACTAAGCCATCTGGACACAGTGATCATCGCAACTTCACGGACTGTCATAGCACGCCTCCCATCACACCTAAATTCTCAACCTACCCACACCGTACTAATGTAGTGCCCCGTCCCTATTATCCTCATTACTCTTAGAATTTCTCCAATTCCCGTAAGAGTTCGAAGGTGCTGTGCACCTGCACTGAAGAGCTCAATGGCTGCCCCTCCTTAATTGTGTGTGTGTGTGTGTGTGTGTGTGTGTGTGTGTGCGTGCGTGTGTGTGTGTGGTGTCTGTTCTTTCGGGAATATGATCCAATTGTCTACTATCTGCAGCAACGACAAAGTTCTGTCGTACACCGTATTGCAGCTGCGTTCCCAATGTTACTCGAAAACCGTTACGGCAGCAGTAAGAACTCGTATATTCTATGCGACACCATTTCAGAGTGGATAAGGTAGAATCGTGGCACATTCTAACGTTGGTCATACGTATAGCTATCTATTGTGATTAATTACCATCAAAATTCTAACAGAAATGCACAAGATATTTCTGAAACCAACAGACAGGCTTCACAGTGTGCTAATCACAATAACGTTGTGGAAATTCACGTGGCCTTTCGCACTGCCACCTAGTGAACTAAATAAGAGCCAAAGGACTATCATACCAGCTGTGTGACGCAACTGAAGGGTTTGGAGCAAAGAGAACGTAGTATCTCAATCACAACGGGGATAAGTGTTCAGAAGTGAAAGTAGCTTCGGGCCATGGATAACGTCGCCAGTTCCGTGAGGTTTTTCACATATGACGCAGTTATATACAGAGAAGATAAAACATTAGAATATTGTACCATATTGGAGTATCACCTGCAGAGAATGGACGCATGGTGCAGGAGTTAGCAGTTGGCCCTGAACATAAAGAAATGCAACGTCCCCTTAGAAAAATTATTCATGACTGTGCTTAAACCTCTTACATTATTTGCTTTTCAAACAGATGAGCAAAACTGAACGTACTCAGACATTACTCTCTTTACTTATTCTGATTAACACTAAAGTGACACACAATATTTTTTGCGCAACGTAATCTGACTTTCAAAAGTCCCTACAAAAGAAAGGCCCTGACTAACAATAACCTATAGCTTTCATGAATCACTTACCTAACAAAAATCTTCGTTACTCGAACTACTGCAATACAGCGGGCGCCACTACTGCCAGCTAAATAAAAGATTCAAACTACTGAAGGCACTAACTACTGATAGGCGTAGTTAGCAAATGAAAGATTTTGATAGAGAACAAACAATGTATTTACCTTAATAGTGTTCAAAAGTCATAATATATATAGTAGTTCATGACATCCATTCTTACAAATGTACTGTTTTTGATGGACACACGTCCAGATCATCCGCTCTCAAAACTCCGCCATTTCTCTCCCCACATCCACCACTGCTGGCGGCTCACCTCCAACTGCACAACGCTACGCGCTGTTAACAGACAACTGCCCAACACTATGAGGTGCATTCAAGTTCTAAGGCCTCCGATTTTTTTTCTCCGGACTGGAAAGAGATAGAAATATGGCCATTGTTTTAAAATGAGGCCGCGTTCATTGTTAATACGTCCCAGAGTTGGCAACACCGTACGGCAGATGGAGTTTTACCGCCAGCGGCGAGAATGAGAACTGTTTTGAATACTTAAAATGGCGACGTTTTCCTTACTTGAACAGCGTGCAATCATTCGTTTTCTGAACTTTCGTGGTGTGAAACCAATTGAAATCCATCGACAGTTGCAGGAGACAAGTGGTGATGGAGTTATGGATGTGTCGAAAGTGCGTTCGTGGGTGCGACAGTTTAATGAAGACAGAACATCGTGTGACAATAAACCGAAACAACCTCCGGCTCGCACAAGCCGGTCTGACGACATGATCGAGATAGTGGAGAGAATTGTTTTGGGGGATTGCCGAATGACTGTTGAACAGATCGCCTCCAGAGTTGGCATTTCTGTGGGTTCTGTGCACAAAATCCTGCATGACGACCTGAAAATGCGAAAAGTGTCATCCAGGTGGGTGCCACGAATGCTGACGGACGACCACATGGCTGCCCGTGTGGCACGTTGCCAAGCAATGTTGATATGCAATGACCGCATGAATGGGACTTTCTTTTTGTCGGTTGTGACAATGGATGATACGTGGATGCCATTTTTCAATCCAGAAACAAAGCGCTAGTCAGCTCAATGGAAGCACACAGATTCACCGCCACCAAAAAAAATTCGGGTAACTGCTAGTGCTGAAAAAATGATGGTGCCCATGTTCTGGGGCAGCGAGGGCGTAATTCTTACCCATTGCGTTCCAAAGGGCACTACGGTAACAGGTGCATCCTACGAAAATGTTTTGAAGAACAAATTCCTTCCTGCACTACAACAAAAACGTCCGGGAAGGGCTGCGCGTGTGCTGTTTCACCAAGACAATGCACCCGCACATTGAGCTAACGTTACGCAACAATTTCTTCGTGATAACAACTTTGAAGTGATTCCTCATGCTCCCTACTCACCTGACCTGGCTCCTAGTGACTTTTGGCTTTTTCCAACAATGGAAGACACTATACCTGGCCGCACATTCACCAGCCGTGCTGCTATTGCCTCAGCGATTTTCCAGTGGTCAAAACAGACTCCTAAAGAAGCCTTCGCCACTGCCATGGAATCATGGAGTCAGCGTTGTGAAAAATGTGTACGTCTACAGGGCGATTACGTCGAGAAATAACGCCAGTTTCATCGATTTCGGGTGAGTAGTTAACTAGAAAAAAAATCGGAGGCCTAAGAACTTGAATGCACCTCGTACAGTGGCGAATATTACAACAATGCCAACCAGCCACAGACTGCACACAGCACAGCCAGTGATTTTCATACAGAGCGTTACTTGGCGTTACCAATATAAAAACCTAAACAGCCTACTTACAGAAATATTACGTATTGCGCACAAACAGGAAGAAAGACCCACTACTGTATGATTACTTGATGGCAGAGCCATCACTGAAAGCCGTCACGTCCATAAAATATCTAGGAGTACGCGAAAGGGGCGATAGAAAGTGGAATGTCCACTTAAAACTAATAGTAAGTAACGCAGACGCTAGACAGATTCATTAGAAGGAAATTCTATAATCGTAGTCCATATGCAAATAAGTTAGCTTGCAAAACCCTCATTCAGTACCACTTGTCAATCTGAGATTCTCTTCAGATAGGTTTGACAGAGAAAATATAGAAAATACAAAGAGCCGCGCGGGATTAGACGAGCAGTCAGGGGCGCTGCAGTCATGGACTTTGCAGCTGGTCCCTGCGGAGGTTCGAATCCTCTCTTGGGCACGGGTGTGTGTGTTTGTCCTTAGGATAATTTAGGTTAAGTGGTGTGTAATCTTAGGGACTGATGACCCTAGCAGTTAAATCCCATAAGATTAAAAAAAAAAGAGTTACAAAGAAGGGCAGCACGTTTCGATACAGGTTCCTTTAGCAAGCGCGGTGGCGTCATAGTTCTAGTGTTAGACACTGCAAGAGAGGCGTTCTGCATCAAGCTCTCATTTATTGTTACAATTCCGAGAGTGTAAGTTCCTCAAAGACTCAACCAGTATATTCCGTTCCCCTGTATATAACTCGAGAAAAGATCATGAACGTAAAATCAGAGAGATTCGAGTGGCTTAACTGCAATCGTTCTTCCCGGTCGCAACTGTAGAAAGAAAAGGGGGAAGTGACAATGATATACAAAATGCCCTCCGCCAAGCACCGTAAAACGGATAGCGGAGTAAAGATGTAGAGACAAATAAAAAAAACATTAAACACCCACAGAATCCAAATGAGGCGTCAAGAATTCTATTAGCATTCATCGACAGTGTTTCTGTTCACTGTCGTTCCATTTTACCCGCAACATTCAAATAACCACGGTACAGTCACCTCACGAAACCGAATTCGGACTAAAGAATGACTCGATAAGGGTTCTTCCAGAACCCAGTAGAAGAATTAACTTTTTGACGAAACTATTTGATGTATATATATCACTTTATCACGAAATTATTTTTGGAATTAACATCCTCCATTCTTCGCTTCTCAGCCAACAAATTACAGAGTTCAGAGCATTTAAAGGTGTTGATCGACGTGGGTTCTTCTGTCAGTTAAGATTTTTATAAATCTCATGCGTGCTGCTCTTCTAACGTCAAACTGGAATAATCAGTGAACAGCTTTTTCGTGAGTCATAAAAAAATGGTCACTGACGAAGGTATTATTTTTGTCAAAGATCTTCTAGAAAAAGAACGCCTAAGAGCATAATTTCACAGTAGAAAGTGAATACTGAGTTATTTAGTAGTAAATGTAGCGCGCGTTTGTTACACACACTCTTCCTGCACAAAATCCAAGTTGCCGGCGAATAGTATGCAAACAGTTTTCTTTGCATCTTTGTTTCACCATAACAACGCACTGTTCCACACAATGTTTCCATGGTTACCAATCGCCAAGACTGCACGGAGTTCACTGTCACAAAGAGAGTGAAGAACGTCCAGCATTTCAAAACGATGTAACACTACTGCTAAGTATTAAGTAGTTATATTACACATTCAAGTTGCCTATACTTGAGTCACACAATGCCGAAAAGGCTGACACTCCACCTGCTTTGGCGTGGGGGCTAAAAGGCATGCCTGTCATCTCACCTAAAGTGGCCGCGGTTGGAGACGACGCCCACTTCCGTTTACTTCGTGCTGAGTCAGCAACACACTCCTGAGGAGGCTCGTTCACAGCGGGAGGGAACCGCACCTGCTCTTCAGGTTTTCCCCAACCCTGGGACTCCTTTCTCCGAGAAGCATTGTCAGTCGGTTGACACGCCGCCTCCTTCACCTAGATATTCCATTCCCAGGAAACCACAGTTGCACTGTTGATCCGGGTTTCCCTCTGAGTACTCTAATACCTGTACATAAGAACACGAAATGTTTACCTTGTAACAGAGTCATTAATGGACCGTGACAAATCACTATGATGCTCTGTTTCTTTTATTGATCTCAGACAGAGATTAGCAATCGTATATTAGCCGAGTATCTGTTGCTATTGCGTATTCCCTGAATAAATGGTGCAACGTGTAAAACTTTCTAAATAATATTTAATCTAGTATTGATAATCTCCCTATGACTTTTTAGACTACATTAGAATCACTGTTCGTCACGTAGGCTCATAGCAAAGGGAGTTCTGAGGGAAATGGACTATATCGAGAAAAAAAATACAGGATACACATTTTAATCAAGAGCTAGCACACTTAGATTTATCATTCACTGAACGGATCATATGTGAAATAGGACTCAAGCTTGTGGAAGTAGTCAAAATAATTTAAGGTCATTTTCATTCACAGTTTAATATAACCTGAGTCATACACATATAAATACAAATACATATGCAATGAAGTACATGAAATGATTCATAGGACACTGTAAACAAGTACATTACGTACGTCTACTTGTCGTATTATTGCCTTTAGACATGTGGAATAATGATAATACTTATAAGCCACATTACATTTTACGATATCAATAACCCATAGTAATTTACTTCCCGAAAATCTTGCAGTGCTGAGACATTGTACAGGTTTTGTTTTACAGTACATTACACAACTTTATTATTAATGTAGGCATTAATTCATTCTGGTACTTTCTTCTTTGAGACAGTAGACAGATTTTTGAAAGCACAAAATTTTTGTCAGGTGAGTGAATTTGGCACGATATTCAATTCGCAGCACATCATCAACGTTCATGGCTGTATACAGCTGAGAGGGCAGGCCGAAAAAGATGGCGGGTAAAAGAAGAAAATTAATCACTAGACGGGTGAAAATGTTTTCAACTATACTAGTGTATCAATGCCCTATACAGTCCACTCATTAAGTTCAGGCAGTTTCTGCCTGAGGCACTGAAACGATAGCAGACTATGCTTGGCGAAGCTGCTTGCGCGGAATGCAAGAAGGCTGTAGTGTAAACTTGAAAAATGCAATACGGCGGTGGCAGGAATTTCACAATCCATGATGGCAGACTTAACCAGAAAATTAAAGTAAAAACTCAAGATGGTTGAATACGCCCAGTTACACTTCGCAGCCCATTTGACCTCACAATCCAAGAATGTGTCATATTCAGAAGTATCCAAAGAACCTGAATTGCATAAATAAAACGCCAAGCGTAGTATAGCCTCAGAAACCAACATATTGGCCATGTTCGAAAGACTCCCATCGATCTGAATAATTTATCAAAAATTCGCGAAGATGTAGGCAATGCTAGTGTATCTTACAGTATTTCCGAGTCTAAGACGTCTTTATTGTTTATCCAAAAGTACGTAAGCCTCATTTCCAACACACAGTCTTTAAATCAGTGCTATTTCCATGTCGAAAATACGTAACAATATTGTCAGTAATCGTTTAACTTATAGAATTTCTATGTTTAAAGTCTGCCAAAACAAAGTGGCAGTTTTAATCTAAGGTACAGGCTAAGCTGCCCTGGACGATGAATAAACTTCCATCTTTGTACAATACTTGGTGCAAGAATCTTTAGAAAGTAATTAAAACCATAAAACCCTCATTTCTAACCTACACGAGTGTGCTTTAAATTCAGTTGTTAGAGCTGCCATTTAGTAAGCTGTTTCATCTAATAGTCATGTTTTTTTATACCGTGTGACAGCATAAGCATGCCCTTGCCGAGTGCTGGTAGTGTTATAGAACAAACATTAACTTGATTTAATAAATAAAAAGAGACAACTTTCAGTTTCTTGAAAATGTGATGCCATTCTCGAGTTTCCATGTTGACAAGTGCAGGTTAACCTGTTAGATCTGTAGTATCATTAGTGTTTTGTAACGTTACAGACCAGATGTTTACAGTATGTGTTTTCGCAAATAATATAGATAACCTTTGATTTCTTTAAATTGTGGTACAAAAATCGAATTATTCTTGTTGACAAGAGCAGTTTATCCTACAAGTTAATGGGACACTGGGTATTTACAAGGTTTTAGAACAAATCCTTATGTATTTTGATAAATATTACAGACAGTATTAAGTGCTATTTTATTTTGGTGCTAAGACCAAATTTTTGCTCACTGTCATAGATCTATTGGGAGGCTTGTCCATCAAGTCTTTGACAAACAGACTTTACATATCGTATTTAGTGCATTTCAGTGCTGTACTTAGGTATTACATATTTTCGTTTAGATGTGGAAATAATATTGATGTAAACAAAATATGTGTGTCAGCACATGTGTACGTATTTATGTGCTTTTGATTAATAATGTAGAGATTTTAGACATGAAAATACTGAAAGTTACTCCATTATTGTCAATAGTTTTACGTGTTTTAGACACGGAAATAATACTGAAATAAACATTGTGTGTTTCAGATAAAGCTCATGTATTTTTTGAGAAATTACACGGACATTTTACGCATGCAAATGCTGTAAGTTACACCAATATCCTCAACGTCTTTCCATATTTTGATAAATAATCGACGTCATTCGGATATTTTTCAACATGACTTCAATTTACACAACTCAGATACTTTCGAACATTCTGTCAGTTGCTGCAATTCAGGTTTGGCCTACGCATCTTTAACAAATAATACATAAATTTAGATGTGGAAGTACTGGAAGTCACACAAATATTGTCAATATCACTAATCTTTTGCGAATAATTCAGGTCATTCCAATATTTTTGAACATGCTGCCACTTTGCGCAATTGAGATCATTTGGATACTTTGATAGGGACAGGTCATCACTTTTGAGTCCACATATTGATTGGCAATTTTGTTTATGCAATTCAGTTCATTTGGATACTTCTCAACATGCTGCAGTCTTGGATTATGACATCAGAGTAGTTGATAGATTTTTAAAATTTCTCAACCTACTCCATCATTTTGTATTTTTTTTTTAATTTCCTCCCACCGCCATCTAGCGTTTTTGTATTTCCCAGCATCGCCATCATCATCGACTGTGACCTCATTGCCCCAGCATGTAAGTAACTCATACAATACTTCATGCAGTTAAAGTTAGTACAAGAGATGTTACTGTGAAGGCTAGAATGGTGACAAATGTCATGAGACATCCCACTAGGAGGCAGCTCCTTACCGAGGTATGCAGTTGATGGAAATATGGGATTACTGCGTGTTTGTATCTACCTTTCAAATACTTTGTATCACATGGTCTTAGACTTGGAACCTTTTTAATTTGCTAGGGAAATTGCTACAAGATGAGACGTTATGGAATATAAGTAATAATAATACGTCAGATATTTTTAAATATTTGTTGCACAATGTAGAAAGTGCAAAATGAATTCATAGGACTACCTATTACAAGCTCAGGGTTCAGCAGTGCCTTAAACGACTTGAACAACAATAAAGCGACTGGAACAGATAATATCTCTGATGAAGTATTAAGGAACACTGTAGAAAAGGCGAAAGAACAACTATACAATGTTGTGTGTGTGTCTTCTTAGAGACAGATAAAACAGGAAGGAACTTCACAAACAACACACAGAACTAAAAAGGAAGAACATACGAAATAAATTCGTCTAGACAGTTCATCTCACACAAGAGAATCATCCAGAGCACAATATCAAAAACAGCCTAGGAATGCTCAATAGAATGAATAAAGAATACATTACGAATATTTTTAACGAAACAGAAATTTACGCTCACCTAAAGGATACAAAAGAAAACACTTTCAATGAGCAACACACGCCTAAAAGCGGTAGTTTCTTGGGCGTCTGAAACCCTCTTATTGATAAATTCTTTAAAGTTAATCTGCGAATTCGTAACTGTATCTGTATGTTTATAAATATTCTCTGTGAGCTGTCCACGACTTATCCAAGTTATCATAATATACAGTGTACGCTAAATTTGCATCTATACCGAAGGAACTTGCCCCCCTTCTTGCAGCGGTGTACCGTAGGTCTCTAGAAGAGCGAAGCGTTCCAAAGGTTTGGAAAAGGGCACAGGTCATCCCCGTTTTCAAGAAGGGAATTCAAACAGATGTGCAGAACTATAGACCTATATCTCTAACGTCGATCAGTTGTAGAATTTTGGAACACGTATTATGTTCGAGTATAATGACTTTTCTGGAGACTAGAAATCTACTCTGTAGGAATCAGCATGGGTTTCGAAAAAGACGGTCGTGTGAAACCCAGCTCTCGCTATTCGTCCACGAGACTCAGAGGGCCTTAGACACGGGTTCACAGGTAGATGCCGTGTTTCTTGACTTCCGCAAGGCGTTTGACACAGTTCCCCACAGTCGTTTAATGAACAAAGTAAGAGCATACGGACTATCAGATCAATTGTGTGATTGGATTGAGGAGTTCCTAGATAACAGAACGCAGCATGTCATTCTCAATGGAGAGAAGTCTTCCGAAGTAAGAGTGATTTCAGGTGTGCCGCAGGGGAGTGTCATAGGACCGTTGCTATTCACAATATACATAAATGACCTGGTGGATGACATCGGAAGTTCACTGAGGCTTTTTGCAGATGATGCTGTGGTGTATCGAGAGGTTGCAACAATGGAAAATTGTACTGAAATGCAGGAGGATCTGCAGCGAATTGACGCATGGTGCAGGGAATGGCAATTGAATCTCAATGTAGACAAGTGTAATGTGATGCGAATACATAGAAAGATAGGTCCCTTATCATTTAGCTACAAAATAGCAGGTCAGCAACTGGAAGTAGTTAATTCCATAAATTATCTGGGAGTACTCATTAGGAGTGATTTAAAATGGAATGATCATATAAAGTTGATCGTCGGTAAAGCAGATGCCAGACTGAGATTCATTGGAAGAATCTTAAGGAAATGCAATCCGACAACGAAGGAAGTAGGTTACAGTACGCTTGTTCGCCCAATGCTTGAATACTGCTCAGCAGTGTGGGATCCGCACCAGGTTGGGTTGATAGAAGAGATAGAGAAGATCCAACGGAGAGCAGCGCGCTTCGTTACAGGATCATTTAGTAATTGCGAAAGCGTTACGGAGATGATAGATAAACTCCAGTGGAAGACTCTGCAGGAGAGACGCTCAGTAGCTCGGTACGGGCTTTTGTTAAAGTTTCGAGAACATACCTTCACCGAAGAGTCAAGCAGTATATTGCTCCCTCCTACGTATATCTCGCGAAGAGACCATGAGGATAAAATCAGAGAGATTAGAGCCCACACAGAAGCATACCGACAATCCTTCTTTCCACGTACAATACGAGACTGGAATAGAAGGGAGAACCGATAGAGGTACTCAGGGTACCCTCCGCCACACACCGTCAGGTGGCTTGCGGAGTATGGATGTAGATGTAGATGTAGAACCTCTGCAGTTCCTGTAGCTCAACTTTTGTACACTAAGTATAAAAATTTACAGTTGGATGCCAGTCCACTGCAACTACGCTGCACGTTTATTAAAAAGCTATTTTTAGGGTATTAGTTATCCAACACGAAAGTTCAAATAAGTCAAAACATAAAACCCTATAAACCCAAAGTATAATTACAATGTTATGTATTACATTATCGCTACATCATTGTCCGCCCCTGGTAGCTGAGTGGTCAGCGCGACGGAATGTCATACCTAACGGCCCGGATTCGATTCCCGGCTGGGTCGGAGGTCTTCTTCGTGTGGAACCGTGTCAGCAGCATATTGGCGAGCCTTTCGTCTTCATGGACAACAATTCGCGTCCCCATCATCATCATTTCATCCCCATCGAGACGCAAGTCGCCGAAGTGGCGTCAGCTCGAAAGACGAGCACCAGGAGAACGGTGCACACGGCGGGATTCCCCAGCCATACGACAGTGGTTCAAATGGCTCTGAGCACTATGGGACTTAACTTATGAGGTCATCAGTCCCCTCTAAATTAAAACTACCGAAACCTTTCTAACCGAAGGACATCACACACATCCATGCCCGAGACAGGATTCGAGGCATCTGCGACCGTAGCATCGCGCGGTTTCAGACTGTAGCGCCTAGACCCGCTCTGTCACCCGGGTCGGCCATACGTCATGTATTTACGGCATCATTAGACAAGCAAGATTTTAAATCTTTAAGATATTACTTCGTCTGTGTAAGTTTTGTAGTTTGTAGTCTGTACATAAACATATGTAAGCTTTGCTTTTTTCGTCTTTAGTTATACACATGTGTACATCTGTCATATGTATGGAATTTCAGATTTAAAAAAAAGATAGTGGATTCAATAAATCTCTACAGAGCAACTGGAGCCGCCTTTTCATTATTTTCCTAGGCCATATTTCTTCCATCACTTTCAACGTCAACGTCCACGTCTTATCACCTGACCCTTTCACAATTCTAAAGCTTTCATCTCGACGAAACGTTGCAGACCAGTCACGAACTGGCTCCCTGTTGTGAAGCTCTTTGGCAATATGAATACATTTACAGCTTCGGCGCCGTAGCGAGCTCGTGGCGCTGCCGCGTTGCGATGTGACCGAAACCGTAATTGGTGTTCCGCAGGGCGCCATTCATGGACCAGCCTGCCACGGGCCGCCCGCGCCGAGGCTGTTGACTTATGTGAGGAACACAGCGGGAACTGAAGGTCGGCCGCGGCCAGCGTGGTGAACGGCCGCGGAAGGCACGGTGCCAACGCGCCAGCGGCCGGCTTGATTGCTGGCGCTGAATAGGGCCGGGGTTATTAACACTCCACGCAGCATCGATAAGAAGTGTTATTAAACAGGACGGGTGCTAATATTCGCTGCTACGCCGGCGGCACCGGGGAAGGTGCGCCCAGAGAACGGCAGATGGTTGCGTGGATACCTGCTGTGGTTTGCCTGTGGAAAGCCGTCGCTCAATCACCGTCCGCCTGAATGGGCAGCGGTAATGTTCTCTGTGAGATGACAGCCGGAACAATGGCACAAACAGGCAACGTGCTTGGCGTAAATCAGCAACGCTGATAACGGGCTCGTTTGTACAGTTAGGCAGTTATGTCGCAGGAAAGAAAAGGAAGAAACGCATGTAGACACGTGCTTGCACGCACACACATACACACGAAAATTAGACAGAACACACACACACACACACACACACACACACACACACACACAAACGCGCGCGCGCGCGCGCGCGTACTTGCACACTCTACAAGCCAACGTACGGTGTGTGGTCTAGGTTATTTTGTCTACTGCAGTCACTCTTCCTCTTTCCTATTCCAGTTGCAAACAGTGCTTGGGAAGAGCGACTTTAAATAATTATTTATTCATGTTATTGTCACAGATAATTTCTTGGTGGCGACTAGTTTCGAAAGTAGTCACCGCGTAGCGATACTGATCTGTTTCTCGTTGTCTCTCCTCTGTAGCATCACTCTAGGTCACCGCAAAGCTGGAAGTCTCCTGAGTTTGGGATGGTGTTTGCTAAAAGATATATACGACACCTCAGTGTAAATTTCACTAATACACACATATTTATTTCTCTCTATCAAATGGGCCAATGTCAACCGGATTTTCGAAATGTCTCATGTTTATGTTACGTAAAGTACAGAGCTCAAATATTAACCCCCTAAAACAGGTCGTTGCAAGTCTGTAAAACGCCCGAGAAAATCCTCTTTGAAGATTTCCGGATGTCTTTGATATGCTAAAGCAAGACTGACTTTTCTTCCACATGCCGTGTGACTGTGTAGTAGAACGATCGTCTGCTACGTAGAGGCGTTAGGTTCTGTTCATTGCTGATACAAATGTTTAAATAGAGGTGCACGTTCTACTAGCAATTCTGTGCTGATTAAAATATACAAAAAATTTTTTAAAAAATCAGTAGCACACGAGAAGGCTATTCGCTTGTTCAAATCTTGTTTCGGTCATTATTCTTTCCTACGATTTGGTTCAGTTCGAATACCTACGTTATTTACATATAAAATTCGTCAAACCTATGCTATTTAACAGAAATCTAATTGCTGTTTCTATGAAAAATGCACGTCATCTTATTTCTAATAACACACTGCATAAAAATTCAGTTTTCATTGCAAATATAAATTATTAATTACTAGTCTTATATACAAGATTGTTTAAATCATACACCTGCTCTCTGAATGGCAAATAAATATTTACTTGATTCGGAAGTCAATGAATTATGAGGATAACATATTATTATCAGATAAAGCGCCGATAATGATACCTATATTTATTGTTACACACGTTGCGCAAAGAACCTACCTTTCTTTTTTAGCTTGGTAGCGATGTACAAAACAAATATACTTACCTCACTCTTCACTCTTCAGTGCTTCTCGCTTTCCTGTCGTCAAATTTCCCAACCACTAGATAAAATTACATTTCACTTTATTTAGTAGATTCTGCTGCTATTAAACAGTAGTATTGAACCCTGTTAGTGTACGGCGATCACTAACGAAACAACGACACAAAAGAAACACAGGAACCGCAGAACTACAATATCTTATGTAGTAACAGTCCATCAATAGAAAGTATACTTGACTGTAAGTGGTTCGTATCAAAAGTACTCTAAGAAAAATAAATGAACTTTAGGAGGTATGAATGACTGTCATAGAAGACTTACAAAACTCAGTACGGGATCTATTAATTACTTTTTTTATTGGTAACCAGTAGAATCTTATTCTGTCTGATCGGTTTGTTTTTACTATCTCGGACAACATTACGTGATGTCCTGTAAGTTTTGTGGTGTTTTCAACTTACAGTACAAAATCTGTGGCGTGGCCAGCGCTCAGTTTTAGAAATGGGCTAACAGTGTTACTTTTGTTGTAGGTTTGAACACCACAGTCTTTCCACTGGGTGGTGGGTAATACATTTCATATGTAACACAGCAATGTACTTCATTATAGTTTAGCAAATTTGGACCAAATATTTATAATTTACACACAGGAACCTTCCTCGTGAATCAGTACTGTATGTCCAGTAGTGAAAATGTTATCAGAATCTTTGCAGTAGTTCCTAGGATTACCTTTCACATATAGGCAGAAAAATGAGGCGAGGAACAAATAAGCACGAATAGAAGGAGATTGTGTGTGGATATGTATAGATTCTGATACGTATAGATTCTTTTACGTGGCTCGGTGTCCTGGTACAAGTGTCCCAGTTAGACGTCACTTTAGCGAATTGCGCCTCTCTTGCATGTTATCGAACTGGAGAAAAGCAACTCACAGTTTATCATGGTATTCGAACCACGTTCCGTTTGTGGCGAATCTCAGTATCATTGAAAATTTCGCGGGTCTACCAGGATTCTATGCCACGAAATTTTAGTTATGAAGCATGCACACAGCCAAGTCTTTTTTTCCTTTTTTTAATCTCGTTTTGTTCGTTGCATTTGGTCGGGGCCAAACGTCCCCTGACACCCTTTCAGGTTCATCGATGATCCGTTCACTCAATTTTTTTTTAAATACAGAAAACATCCAACCCTCTGACCGAACACGCTGAGCTACCGTACCGTACCACGGACAATTAGAAGTCAACGCAGGCTTTGCTCTTATCTGCAGATGCAACGGATGTACCGCTAGATGGCAATACCAGTGGCGGCTGTATTCATTGATCATAATTCAGCCTATTCTCTCAAAATATTTATAAAATTATATTATATGTGGCGTAATGAGATACCACACAAGAAGAGTTTGCGACATCTGGTACCAGAAGTAATAAGGACGTAAGTTCACAGCAGGAAGATTACTGCGACCAAACTGATGACGGCGTCCGCAAGAATCATGCCCCTTGGAGCGACAACCCAACTAGGAACAGACACACATGATTAAGTAACTGTGTACGAGCAGAAGTTGTCAGCTGCTAGTTGTAAATCATTGCGAGTCTTGCTAGGGAGTTCCTCCAGACCATTCGTCGTCTCCCTGTCGAATGATACAGAAATAGGGACCGATATATAGACAGTCTTCAGTAGAAACAGAACAGTGAATGGAATTATCGTGTACGGACGGAAACCGCCTGCCAACAGATTTAGCCGAGTAATGCTATTTTGGATCTGTTCTTCGAGTGGAACATCAAGACAGAAGATTAATTTTCTTCAGATTTTAGTTCGGTGAACAGTATTTAGTTTGCGCTTATGGAACTATAGTCCACACAGGACACATAGGCGAAACCTGCAATCTGCAACTTCTGTAACCAGCATTACCAAACTTGAGTAA
Source organism: Schistocerca gregaria (assembly GCF_023897955.1). Classification (NCBI taxonomy): domain Eukaryota; kingdom Metazoa; phylum Arthropoda; class Insecta; order Orthoptera; family Acrididae; genus Schistocerca; species Schistocerca gregaria. The sequence continues at coordinate 309,893,945 of NC_064927.1, forward strand.
TATATTTTACTATTCGCTTTTCTCTATTGCCTTCATTGTGTGTGTGTGTGTGTGTGTGTGTGTGTGTGTGTGTGTGTGTGTGTGTGTGTGTGTGTGCTGCCCTAGAACCCATGCATCCATCCTACCAAAGTCTGTATTAGCCCTTTTCAGCGCCAGCAATATTCTCATCGAAGTGAACGCTTCCAGTCCACAACATTATACAGGGTGAGTCGCTAACTGTTGCCACCTAGAATAAATCCGAAAGTATGATAGAGGCTGAAATGTTTGTGGGATAAAAGTTGCAAGGGACAATGGGGGCCATAATATGACTTTGATTTTTTTGTTGCTAAGTGTGTTCGCGTCTGAAATATGAAGGTCAACTTTTTTTTTTTTAATGGGAAGCTATAGTTTGGTACTTGGGTTCTGATAGCGGCTATCGATACGAATCCAATTATGTGTAACAGTAAGGTCTTTGAACATCAACAAAGCTCACAAAAGGTGGTATGAACGTCCATTTGCAGTTGTTCGAAGTATTGCCCATTGGTATCAATGCAGTGCTTCAATCTTCTTATCATAGTTGAGTGGTATTCCTTATCACATCGGTTCTTGTCGAAGCACATGCTCTGGCAGTTCTCTCTCGGACATTTTCAGGTAAAGTTTCAACGTCTTTATAAACAATATCCTTTACGAATCCCCACAAGAAAAAATTCAGGGGCGTCAATTCTGGCGAACGAGCCGGTCACGACACATCTTCCCCGCGTCCAGTCCAACGATTTCGGAATGTCCCTCCAACTCATTACTAGCCATCAGGGAAAAATATGCCGGACACCCGTCATGTTAATACCACGTACTGTTTCCTGTTGCTAAAGGTATTTCTTCCAATAACAGACCTAATGTTTCTTACAGGAATGTGGTGTACCTTCCACCATTAAGATTTCCTTCGATGAAACAAGGGCCCATAATTCTGTCCTCCAGAATCCCACATCATACATTCACCGACCACTGTTTTTGGTGTGCAACTTGCCGCAGCCTTTCAGTTGCCCAAAAATTCATGTTCTGTAAATTAACATTTTCATGGTTCGTGAGTGTAGTCTCGTCAGTATATAAAATCAAATTAGTAAATGTGTCATCCCTCTGAATCTGAAGTTGAGCCCATCGGCAGAATTCAATGCGGCGCATACGATCCGTACCAGTTGATTCTTGGTAGAGATTAATATGGTAACGATGATATTTATGGCGATGCAGAACACGATCAATACTACTCTGGCTCATGCCACATTCCTTGCGATTTGACGCAAACTAACACAAGGGTCTCGAATCACAGTGGCAAGAGTACCAATTTCCGTTTCCTTGTTAGTAACTTTCCTTTACCGGATATGTTTCCGATGTGTTAAAGATCCAGTTGTTCTCAATTTATCATACACATATTTAAATGTACGACGTGTAGGGTGAGTACGTTAGTGATGTCTTTCTGCGTATAAGTCTCTAGCTTCACTGAATTTCGTTGGCATTCTCCTTAAACGAGAAGCATAATGACATGTTCTTCGAAGGAATACATCATTCACATTCACTTGATTCGACGATACGAGTCTTACCGTTCCTACTAGTGTTGTATTGTGAAAACGTCGAATGGTGTTTAAATGTCAATGGCATGTTAGATGGATACGCCGTATTCCGGGAATATTTACTATTTGCACTATATACGAGAGAGAATTGTCAGAGCATGTGCTTCGATAAGTGTCAATATGATCAGGAATACCACTCAATCCATGATAAGGACATTGCAGTACTGCACTGATACCATTGGTGATCAGTTCAAGCACCTTCTGCAAATGGACGTCCATGACGCCTTTGTGAGCTTAGTTGACCTTCAAAGACCTTACTGTTACACATAACTGGATTCGTTTCGATAGCCGCTATCAAAAATAAGTACCAAACTATAGGATCCCATTTAAAAAAACAAAGTTGACCCTCCTATCTCTGACGCGACCACACCTATCAGCAAATGACAAACGTCATATTAGGGCCCACATGGTCCCATGCAACATTTGTGCCACAAACCTTTCAGCTCCTATCATACTTTTGGAATTATTCTAGGTGGCAATAGTTAGTGATTTACTCAGTATACACGACCTTGCTCGTATATTACTATATCAAAATCCCTGTAGTTGTTCCTGATATTAGACCAGATAGTCAGAAGCGAGCAGGGAACTTAGAGAGAGAGAGGGGGGGGGGGGGGGAAATCGAACGAGTGAGTGAGAGCGAGCATGTTTCTAATCTTTAGCAGACTCTCGTATGGACCTTGGAGCTTTATCTATGAGCGAGGTGTTCGAAACTCGAATAGAAGGGGCTCATGACCTTTCCCTCTAACATTAGGTAACTCAAACCATCTCTAAAGGTACACATATAAATTTCCTATTTTTGAAGCCAACTTCCAGAGAAAAATGTCGCATTAAGACTGTGGGCCTTGGAGGTTCTGGGGGATTAGAAGTTACGTTTAACACAGGAAACTTGTCTGTTCATTGGCTGAGGGCTAGCTGGGACGGATGGGTCCTGCTTAACACGCTGCAGAGAACATTCCCGCTCACTCTAGAGCGGACGGCAACAAATCTGTCGAGGTTCGTAAGTCCACAGGTAGAACTCGCTGACCACAGGGAATAAAATAAAACTGAGAGAGTAAGACCCTTCGCCAAGAAAGGAAAAAGAATACATAAAGACTGACTTTTCCCGAACACTGATGTCAACGACCGACATAGGCAGCTTTTCCCTCATTTACACGTTTCATATAGTATAATTTACGTCGCTCCCATTGTTTCTGTGTGTTTTTTGCTGTAATAGTTCTTAAATTCATCACGTGACAGAGGTACTTATCAAATTTTCGGATAACTGCTTTCCACCCCTCTGAGTATAAATTTATTGAAACTTACGCTAAAGCGATATATTCAACTCTGACGCTAAGATGCCTGTTACAAACACACTGAGGTGAGAAAAGTCATGAGATACTGCCTGATACAGTGTCGGACATCCTTTTGCTTGTCGTAGCACAGGGGCTCCAGGTGGCATGGACTCAAGTAGTTGAAAGTCACAACAGAACTACTGAGCCATGCTGTCTCAGTAGCTGTCCATAACTGCGAAAGTGTTGCCAGTGCAGGATTTTGCACATGAACAGACCTCTCGATTCTGTTCCACAATTATTCGAAGGGTAGTCACATAATTCTCTCGAACTGTTCAAAATGCTCTTCGAACCAGACGCGAAAAATTGTGGCTCGGTGACGTGGCACATTGTCATCCACAAAAATTCCATCATTGTTTGGGAACATGATGTCCATGATTGGCTGCAAATGGTTTCAAACGTTCAGAACGTAGCCATTTGCAGTCAGTGATCGGTTCAGTTGGACAGAGAACCCAGACCATTCCAAGCAAACACAGTTCTCACTATTACAGTGCCACCACCATCTTCCACAGTGCCTTGTTGACATCTTAAGTCCATGGCTCTGTGGGCTCTGCGCCACAATCAAACCGTACCATCAGCTCTTACCACGTGAAGTGTGGACTCATTTAACCAGGTCACGGTTTTGCAGTCGTCTAACGGCCAACCCAGGGGAGATGCTGCAGGCAATGTCGTGCTGTTAACAAAAGCGTCGGTCGGCTGCTGCCATAGCCTGTCAACGGCAAATTTCGTCGCACTATTCTAACAGATACGTTCGTCGTTCTGCAGTTATTACTCTGAGTTTTGCTTGTCTGTTACCAATGCCAATTCTACGCAAACGGCGCTCCTCTCGGTCGTTAACAGAAGGTCGTCAGGCACTGGGTGATCGGTGGTGAGAAGTAATGCTTGAAATCTGGCACGCTCTTGATTCTGTGTTTACATAAATCTTATTTTTGATTACACTCTGAGGAAATTTAAAATTAACAGTGTTAATGGACTACTCGACTAAGCCGGTGACGTAATGTCACAGTGAACGCTGATGGAAAAAAGTCGAATATATAAAATAATTCGTGGAGTCGCAAATATTTGTACAGTGATAGGAATGAATGACACGACGAACACATTATTCTCAAAATCCTTACCAGTGGGTGGGGGTGGGGGGTGGAGAAGAGGCAGGGGTGCATTTCAAGTTCACTTTTGTACGTTTCTCTGGATAAACGTGACTTCTAGCGAAAGCGACACCTGGCACAAAATTAAACTACATTTAATTTCATACAAAAATTTTCTATTCATTTTCTATCCAGAACCAACAGTTAACTTGAAGAGAGTGAGAGAGAACTGAAAATATGGCGTGACGTGTGTGCATTATAGCCTAGGTGGTTTTGGTAGCCCAATTTGTGGTAGTTTCCCGATCTTATAGACCACAAGTGTCTCATATCGAACTGTTCGTCTCGACTTCCTCTACGCCGTTGTTGTACGTTGAAAACATTCGTCGTTTGCACCCTGCATTTATTACTACACTGTCTGACATTTAATTATTCTTAGTAAATGTATGTGTTCTCCACCATCAAATGATTTGTAGTGGTTACTCATTACTTAAAGGTCACATACATTATTAATCGCCCTCCCCGATAGCTGAGTGGCCCTGCGCTCCTCGGAGTATGGGACCTCATCATCACCTTGTTGTAACACTGCCGACACGGTAGCTCAGCATGTTCGGTCAGAGGCTTAGCTGCCCTTTATAATAAAAAACTGAGTTAATGCATCAATGATGAACTGAAACTGGTGTTTTGCGACATCCGCCCCTAGCATATGCAACAAACTAAAAACGAAAAAAATGAAATTAAAACAATGAAAAAAAAGTGGTTAGCGTGACGGATTGCCGTCCTACGGTCCCGGGTTCAATTCTCAGCTGGGTCCTAGATTTTCTCCGGTCAGGGACTGGGTGTTCTGTTGTCTTCATCATCATTTCATTCCTATCCGGTGCGCAGGTCGCCCAATGTGGCGTCCAATGTAATGGGACCTGCACCAAGGCGGCCGGACCTGCCCCGCCAGAGGCCTCCCGGCCAATGACGCCAAACGCTCATTTCCATTTTTACATCAATAATGGACTCAGACAACTGCTACGTGTCCTCTGTGCCGGTTAATAGCCTTTTTTATGTAGTAGGTACATATTTCGCATTTCTTAAATACCTTTACTTCACTTATAGGCCTGATGATAGCTGTTTGATGTGAAGACTGTGAAAGCTAAGATGCATTTAACTAACATTTTGTCATTTATTGTATTTGCCACATAGCCCCAAATTGTCCGGGTTGTAATTTATCCTTCCTCATGTTAACCTCTCTACTTACTATGAACTGTGTTAACAAAATTCATTTTCCTACATTATTGCAATAAATAGGAGGTTTCCGTGTTTGCTTTCTTTTCATGTGCGTGATCTCAAATTACTGAAAGATTTCTTGCTTCTTGGTTTCTTCATATCTTACTGCTCAGCTTGAATTTATGAATTGATTTATCTATAGCAGAATGGCCTATGGTAGTTTACAGTCTGACTTCTCAAAACTATTTGCATTGCATTGTCACCTTTTCTTGGCTAATTTACATTCCGCAATCCCTCCTAGTGCCGACATGATGTCACTGACAAAAGCAGGAAGTGATTCCTGTAGCTGGACGAAGTGGCCGAGCGGTTTTAGGAGCTACAGTCTGGAACCGCGCGACCGCTACTGTCGCAAGTTCGAATCTTGCCTCGGGCATGGATTTGTATGTTGTCCTTAGGTTAGTTAGGTTTAAGTAGTTCTAAGTTGTATGGGACTGATAAACTAGGAAGTTAAGTCCCATAGTGCTCAGAGCAATTTTTTTTATTCCTGTAACACTCGCACCGGAAGTTCTGCTTGTGAGTAGTAGAACCCCATCAAAAATGTGTCCATGAGTGCAGACTTCGTTTTATTGACGTACTACATCTGTGTGTTTTTTTTTTGTTTGTTGAAGCTCAGGTGATACAATTTTAGATATGTTTGTTATATATCTTTAGAAACAGGCACACTCAGGTGGCACTTACTGCCATAACCCAGTACGTGCAGTACAACATGCAAAATCCCATGTACCGTTCTGTCTATTTTGTTATTCTCCACCTTAAATGTCACCTCCTTAATAGCACTCATATTCAAAACAAATATCATGTGTCTTCCACACCCTTTTTATATATACATACACGTACACTGCAATGGCGACAATTTTTTTGTTTGTTTGTAGAAACGACAACAAAGATGGCCGGTAATGAATTCATCCATTAATTCAGTTCTCTTGGACACAAATATATAACTGAGAGCCACAATCTGATTCTTTAAACAAAAAAAGGTCATGTCTCTTGTATGCATTTCAGTGATTAATTTTGATATTTTTCAATTCGGAGATACATTTTTACACTATTACTATTAAGAACTATGACACACAGTCCACCCAACAGTATCACTAATTGCATCCAAAAACATTTACAGTTCTCAAAGGACTGGACAGCAGAGGAGACAGTATATCTACACTAAAAACTAATCAGACTTGACCAGATGGCAGCAGATGAAACTTAAAAACTGTTTTATGAGTATTTACAAGTACTGGGTACACATATGATCTGTACATTTACAAGCAATATTTTCTTACAATATGGATACATTTACACATTTTTTGTTGAAAGTTCTATTTACAAGTGACTTCTTTTTTATCAGTACACATGGTGTGGTTATGTATCTACATTTTGTCAGAACATGTCATGTGCATATGCATTTTCATGTATACATCGTACACAACTAAAAATATTTACACTATGATAAACAGGTCATACTAATCCAAGTACACACACTATTCACAACCACTATCACACTCTCTTTCATTCAGTCCCAATCTCACTCTAATCAAGTGAATAGTATGAGTACGGGTGAGCTTCAGTCCCGTCCTAGGAAATTTCTGGCTTGTCGTCATGATGTGACAGATCAGCTTTAGATTGCAGCACAGTGTACACCTCGTCTCCATACAAGTGAACAGTGGTTTGCTTCATCATATGCTGCAGGTATGGTAGAGCACCGTGAACACCACAGTACAGGCAAGGCATGTAGCCTTCACTCGTGAGAGCCCTTGATGTCACATTACACACTCACATTGCCTGCCTCTGGGTGGTATCTCCTAACGTGTGATATGCATGCTTCTTCGATCGGAGACTGACAAACTTCGCTATTGGCAACCCATTTGCCTCGTCTTTCAAAACCACGATTACCTTCCTGTTCTGTTGTACTGTAGCATAAGGATTATTGGCTATGTATGAAAATGTGTCAAATGCATTGTCTTGACACCTCATTACTTCATACAGCTTGCAGCCCTTGACCCAACAGATGAAGTTACCTGTATCCCTTCAAAAAGTGACTTTGTATCTACGAAATAATGAGCTCGGTACATATAGAGGTTGGGCTGGTTCAAAAATGGTTCAAATGGCTCTGAGCACTATGGGACTTATCATCTGTGGTCATCAGTCCCCTAGAACTTAGAACTACTTAAACCTAACTAACCTAAGGACATCACACACATCCATGACCGAGGCAGGATTCGAACCTGCGACCGTAGCAGTCACGCGGCTCCGGACTGAGCGCCTAGAACCGCGAGACCACCGCGGCCGGTGGTTGGACTGGTCTACCATGCACATCCACACATTGACAGCTTCATGAACTCGACTACAACCTTCACTATCTCCACAGCAAAAAAATTGTTATTGAATATAATGACCCATTTGAAATTTGGCGTGGTGATACATCTACGTGCACTATTAAGCACATCCTATTCTGTTCTAATGTGAATTTCTCAGTGACTTCTTAAATTTTCCATCATCTTAGCGAAAATGTTTTATTAACATAAAAATCTTTCTAGAAATTATTCTTTGCGGAATCCCTCTCTTCTGTATTTAACCTCTATACTTCTTCAGCCAGTGTGACTGCTTGAAGGAGATAGCATTGGTGATTCTAACTAGCTCCATTCTTAACTGAGACACTGCTGGTGATTACAATATGAAGAATGTATCTCTCGTTGATCCTCCATATTGCCATTATTCTTGGGATGAAACTTTCTCACAGAACTAGTTGGTCTGGGCATAGCTGATCGCTGTGATCATCATGCAAACTAATAGGGAATATGAGTTCTGCCTCCACAACATACCCTACACCAGAATCAGCCACCACACTACGATATTTTTACCTAATCCAAGCAACAAGGAGCGTTCCCGCGGTTGGAGGCGCCATGTCACGAATTGCGTGACCCCTCCCGCCGGAGGCTCGAGTCCTCCCACGGGAATGGTTCAGAATCAATATTAGCCCCTTTCCTAACTTGGACATTTAAAATTTCTTTGTAGTTATGGTATGAAATTGCTACATGATCGATTTGAAGTTTCCCAATAAACGTACTGTGCGCCCGCCAAGTATTTTGTTTAGAAGGGTTCTTTTTAAAATGTGTTGACGTGACTTTAAGGTTAAAATTTCTACTCGTTTCAAAGAGTTTCTTTGTCATTTTGGTTTGTCCATTTACGCGCTGGAAATTCATCCACCGTCTTCTTATACTCTTTTCTCTTTACTTAATTGAGCATTAAAATCACCCATTGTTTGAGGGAATTTTCGAATGATTCTTTCTAACGTGCGGCGGGGCACATAATGGCTCTCTCATTCACTGTCTACCTACATCAGTACGGCTTCCTTATGACGTACTTTCACTCTGCAGTAGCAGATACTCACTAGGCCGTGTAAAGCAGCGTTGACGAAACCATGAACTAATACTTACTGCACAGAGGGCGCGTAACTCAAGCCGCGAATCGATTCCTGTAAGTTCATTTTAACAAAGTTTAGGTGGTAGGTAAATGCGGTTCACCCGCAGTAAGCCTTTGGAAATTTTGGTAAGCTGGTTTTTATTGTTAAGGAAGCATATAAATTGGCTATCAAGTCCGAATTTACTAATTTTAACTGTTCTACTAGTCCCATCTCACAGTCTGTACAAATGTTCTCACACGGAGTATGAATTTACGTTCCTACTAGATGTTACTTGAGACCGTTATCTCGGCTAGTAGCGTCAGTTGTACTGTGAATCATAGCAAAGACACAATCCTACAGCTACCGTGCTGCTTGCCTGCATGCTTCACTGCAATGAATGTTATTTCGTAATAACTTGCTACGTTACAAACTTTTCCCAACCTTCTCTAACTTTTACTGTTTTTTTTTTCTTCTTCTTCTTCACGATTATATTTATTGACTGGTATATGAGCTTTAATTGTATTGCGCATTTAAGAGAAATTTTTATTAGCCTGTTATTGATGGCATTTATCTGCGTTATTGAATTTAAAATATTTCTGGAGACTGCAAAAGCAACTCCCAGACGTGGTGTATTATTAAGTATTCTTTTATCAATTTTACTTTTAAAAAGACGATAGTTACCGAAATCCATGGTATTATTGTCCGTCACTCGTGTTTCTTGAAGTGCCAAAATTTGAATCTTCTGTTCTTTTTATGTATGTCCCAATTTTTGAAGTTAACCGGGTTGCAAAAGTGATAGTATGTTTAGTGTTGCAAAAAATGTATTTGTTTTGATTGTAAGTTGGCCTGAGGACTCCGACTTCCTGTGTTGAATAACACTGCACTTTAACACGGCCACCCCAGAATCCGAAAGACCAGTTGCGCCAGCAATACTAGTGGTGGATTGACCACCTGGGGTAAAATTGTGATTATCAAAATTCTCCATGATGATTGTACCTGGGATCAGGTGGGTTTGAGTAGACTCATTGAGTGAATTCATACTGTTAAGATTGGAAGGGTTAGTTTCAGAATACAAATTTCAGCTGCGCCACTGGTGAACAGACACTGGCCACTTTGCCGCTTTCTACAAGACAGGCGCAAAGTCTGGGACAAACAGTGGAAGGCAGAAGTGCAAGATTCGAGCTGTAATGTGGATCGGGAAGAACAGTCCAATGAAGTTTAGTGAGCTCCGATAGGGTGCGCAGAATTGTGTGATACCTTGTGTTGTGGTTAAGGTGTTGATCGTTTGCATGTTTGTGGCGACGAACACGTAGAAATTGTTTCTTCTGTTTCCTGTGGGTAGCACAATACAGTGCAGAGTTGATCGTCGCACATCAAGTAGAATAACTTTAGATTGCAACACAGCGTATACCTAAATGCTAATTTGCTCTCCCACATGCTGCAGCTGTGGTCGAGCACCGTGAACACCGCTCTACAAGTAGTCTTTAGTCATGAGAGCCCTTGATGCCACATCACACACACGCTTTGCTCGGCTCTGGATGGCCCCTCCCAATGTGTCCGGCCGGTGTGGCCGAGCTGTTCGAAGCGCTTCAGTCCGGAACCGAGCGACAACTACGGTCGCAGGTTCGAATCCTGCCTCGGGCATGAATGTGTGTAATGTCTTTAGGTTAGTTAGTTAGGTTTAAGTAGTTCTAAGTTCTAGGGTACTGATGACCTCATCTGTTAAGTCCCATACTGCTCAGAGCCATTTTTTGAACCCAATGTGTGATATGCATACTTCTTCGATCTGAGACCGTCAAATTGGAATCCATTCGCCTTGTGTTTCATAAGTCCAAAGAACTAATTATTCCACGGTACAACAGCGTAAGGATTATCGGTCTCGTATGAAGATGTGTGGAACGCATTGTCGTGGCAGCACATGAACCTCATTTTGGATCGCAGCTCTTCACACAACTGGTAAAACTATCTGTATCCATATAAAGCAACGTTGGTTCAGGGAAATGAGTTTTCACAAACTCACAATGATATTGGCACATTTAGAGTTTGGACAGGCCTAAAACGTACATTCCCACAAAGACAGGCTTCGTGAACTCCGATAAAACCTTTATCATCTCCACAAAAGCAAAGTTCTTATTGAAGATTGTGACACATGTGAAATTTAGCTTGGCGATACATTTCCTAATACCATAATGCCCATCCCTTTCTGTGCTAAAACCAATTTCGTGGTGTTTTTTCAAATTTTCCAATGCATTACCAAAAATTGCTTCATTCATTAAATTTTTTTTTATCAAAACCGTTCCTTGTAGAAGCCTTCTTTCTTTGAAGCATTAAATCAATATACTCTTGCAACCAGTGTGACTGCTTGAAGGGGATAGTGTGGGTGAGTCTAACCAGTTCCACCCGTTAGCTGAGTGAATGCTGGTGATTACAAACTGAAGAATGTATCTCTGCTTGCTTCTCAGCGCTGCCATCAGTTTGGGTTGGAGCCTTCTCGCAGAACTAATTGCTCTGGGTACAACAGCATATCGCTGTGAGCATCATGCAGACTAATAGGGAACATGAGTTCCGTCTCCACAACATATTCTGCACCAGAATCAGCCGCCACACCATACATATTTTCAGTTAATCCGTTGCATTTATTTTTGGACAGCCATTGAAACTCACCAATTGGCATCGACTGTGGCGTGGTGTGGCAGCATAGTTTGTTGACATCTAGGTACATGATTTATCTTTAATTGATGGATGCATTAAACCTGTGACTCATCCATGAGTTATTTTCTTGGCACGAGTATGCACACATTGGCGAAGCCCTCCATGGATCCCTCATTCAAAGAAGAATTTCCGCCACATTCCTATCACTGCACACATGAACTTATGTAACTGAGCGCATCACATATTGTGGAAATGTACTCAGTGACAAATCTGTGTCTAAGTGTTCTGCCAACAACACAGAGTCTTTGGTTTGCCTTCTGTCTAAATGATCGTTGCAATTTAAGTTATTCGCAATTGTAATTTCTGGAATTTAGTTTAACGAACAGCTTTTATATTTGTGTTATTTATTATGTAACAGAAACTACATGGAATTCTTTTCGTACGTTTGTGGATGACCTCACAGTTTGCCCCATTGCCACCTTTCACACTTTTCATACGTCGTGTGTAGGTCATTTTGCAATTGGTTTTGATCTACTGATTACTATACTAAATGCGTAATGACAGTCTCATCTGAAAACAAACTAAGAGGACTATTCAGATCGTCTCCTAAATCGTTTATGTATTAGGAATAGCAGAGTATCTATAACACTTCCTTGGTGAATGCCAGATATCATTCAAGTTTTACTTGATGATTTTCCGCCGATTACTAAGTATCCTGTTCAAGAACCAGTCGCTCAACTGAAGAGGTACTCGATAAGTACGTTATTTCGTTTGCACTCTCTTGGGAAGAATGGTGTTAAAAACCCTCTGGAGGTCTAGAAATATGGAATCAATTTCCGGTACCATGTCGATAGCACTCATTACTTCGAGTGAATAAAGAGCTAATTGTGTTTCACAGGAATGACTTTTTTTGAATACATCCTGACCATTACGTTCTAGTAAATACATAATTTTCATTATTCTATATGTTCCAAAATCCTTCTGCAAATCGAGGTCAGTGACATGAGCCTGTAATTCGTCGGATTATACCTATTTACTTTCTTGATTATTGATCTCAACTGTGCAACTTTCCAGTCTACTTATACGTATCTTCTGTATAGCGGGCCTCTATATACGAACTTTTCGTAAATGTTCAGTTTCATACAAATATTAGTTAAAGAGGACTGGTATTAATTTAACGAAATGTCTGTAATTAATAGTTATTATTATTGGAAGAACTGTTAAGGACACAGACTCCATTCGTCACATATTTCGGGTGTGAAAGTAGTCCTTGGTCCATAGCAACAATGAAAAGAAAGTGTGAGGAACTGAATGAGCTTCGAACACGACTCGAGATGTGCAGTGACGGACGACACCAAACATAATATAAAAAAAATCATTAGGAATGATCAAAACCAGACACGCCATTGACTTGATATTTCTTGGTTCAGTGAAAAACGTACAAAACACGTGAGTTTCAATTGTATGAAAGGTACAAGCGCTATAATTGATACGTTACTTTAACATGGTTCAAATGGCTCTGAGCACTATGGGACTTAACATCTGTGGTCATCAGTCCCTTAGAACTTCGAACTACTTAAACCTAACTAACCTAAGGACATCACACACATCCATGCCCGAGGCAGGATTCGAATCTGTGACCCTATCAGTCGCGCGGTTCCGGACTGAGCGCCTTAACCGCGAGACCACCGCGGCAGGCACTTTAACATGACCTAGTGTTTAGGTTTTTGATGATATACGATCTTGTTTAGGGGTAATGGTTTCAGAAGAGATGGAAACCACTGCTCTATAGCCTCAGCAACATTTATTATGAGCAGCGTTCAGTAAGTAATTCAACACATTTTTTGTTTCTAAGCCAATTTAGGTTAAAAAATTATTTTAAAAACATGTTGTGGGACATTGTGGAATATTCCCGCTTCAGATCCTGTAGTTTCATGACCTTGGCGGCGATGTACAATAGGCTTCAAAATTAGATCTAAAACGGAGTAGCGTTCCAAGCAGAGAGCTCTCATTAAGTTTCTTTTGGCGGAAAGCCAGAGTATCGTGATAGATCTTCACAGGCCCTTCCTAAATGTCTGTGGGGACTTTACAATGAAAGAAAAAGCACTGTGAGACGTTGGACGAGGCGTCTGTCATCATCGCAGTAAGGTTGTGCAAACCTGTCTGATCTTCCGCGTGGTGACAGACCGCAAACGGCTGTGACTCCTTCTGTGTTGAAACGTGAAGACACTCTCTTTAGAGGTAGTCGACAGACCACAGACAAACACCTCGTTGATCAGCTGGACGTCTCAGCTGGTAGAGCTGACACACTCATCCACAGATGTGGTATTGGAAGGTGTGATCCGGCTGAGTTTCTCGCTGCCTAATAGAAGACCATAAAGAGCAACGAAGGACCACCCGTGCGGAATTGCTTGTGCGTTATGAGGTTGATCACGAAGAGCTTTGAAACATGGGTTCATCACTTCGAATCGGAAACGAAACGGCAGTGCATGGAGTGCCACCAGATCACCTCTCCACGGTAGACAAATTTCAAAGCCTAAACCTCAGCCGATCCACTGGGGGTCTGAAGTTATTCTGCTTGATATAGGGTGATCAGTTCCGCAGTGTACTGTTCTACTCTCAGGAAATTGAAGAAACGACTTCAACGTGTTCGTTGCCACAGAAAGCTAAACAAACTTCGTCTTTCCAACAACAGCAATACCTCACACAATTCTGTGCACCCGAGACAAGCTCAGAAAACTTCATTGGACTGTTCTTCCCACAGCCTGGATCTCGCACCTTCCTATTACCATCTGTCTGGTCCAACGAAGGATGCACTCCGCGGGAAACAGTACATGGACTGTGGGGAAGTTATTAATGAAACAAGACGTTGGACCCGACTTCGACCAGTAGAGTGGTACTATGCGCTGTAAGGTGGCGTAAGGTCGTCGCATGGAACGGAAATTATGTTAAAAAACAAGGTTTTTTAGCCAAAAGAGTGGGGAGTAATATGGTGTATTGGTATTAGCAAGGAAATCAACCTGCTTTCAGAAGAAAAATATATTGCACTAATTACTGAATGCCCGTCTTGTAGCTGGAGACAGTTATGCAGCAGATCATGAAACGTTTGGTAAAGCGCAACTGGCGGTGGATCTCAGTTTCTGCGCGACCAACAGCTCAGTTGTCGTCCCAGTAGCAAGTTGCGCCCGTTCTGTTATCGAAGCGACTCCTAACAGGGACGGCGCGACGCCACCTTCCGTGTTGAGCAGTCAGTTCACACCAGAAAGGGCCGGCGCCTGGAGCGTGGCCCACGCGCGTCGTGCCGTGCCGTGGGTTTCTCAGACCAACCCAGGCAGCCGCCGCACAGAAGTGTGCCGGAGCGGCCGGCGCTGCCCACGAGAGCAGCCGGTAACGGGATGCGAACCGGAGCCCGCGGCCACCAGGCCGCCGTTACCGTGGCGCGTGGGCAGCGGGACGTCCGAGGCGGGCACGCGCCGACCACGCACTGCGTCCTGCAGGTGGCGCAGCAGGGGGGGGGGGGGGGGGGAGGGGAGGATCTGAGCTAACAGCACGCAGACGGCAGCGTCTGTCGGCGCTCCGCAGGACTGGTCTTCACAGGGACGACACGGCGTGGCTGGTCTCTGGCCGCGCACAACAAACTAAACATAATTCACCACAAGCAGAATACCTAATTGGGTTTGATCCGAGACCGATTGTTGACAGCAAATGGGCTATCCACTACTACCCTGCTGGGTCTGTCGTAGCTTCACCAGAGGTGCATTGGCGGTCACTTCTAGTGGCTCCTGTAGCGCCTTCACAGCTACCGTAGCGGTCCCGGGGCTCACACAGTCCCCGCTGGATTCCACCCGTACAGGCAATCACTTGCTACATGCCGCTGCCTGTCTCTCACGACATGGACGAGGGTTAGGACTTGTAGGATGGGGGATGTATACAAAAAAAGGCTTACGACTTTGCTAGAAGGAAACATATACGATAAGGTCTGAATAGACTGCAAATGTCGAAAAGAGTGCAACCGAGGATCAAAAAGGAATTGTGTTCTACATCTTCATCTAAATTAATACTTTACAAGTCACCCAACGGTGTGTGGCGGAGGGCACTTTACGTGCCACTGCATTACCTCCCTTTCCTGTTCCAGGCGCGTATGGTTCGCGGGAAGAACGACTGCCGGAAAGCCGGCCGGTGTGGCCGTGCGGTTCTAGGAGCTTCAGTCTGGAACCGCGTGACCGCTACGGTCTCAGGTTCGAATCCTGCCTCGGGCATGGATGTGTGTGATGTCCTTAGGTTAGGTAGGTTTAAGTAGTTCTAAGTTCTAGGGGACTGATGACCACAGATGTTAAGTCCCATAGTGCTCAGAGCCTTTTGAACCATTTGACTGCCGGAAAGCCTCCGTGCGCCCTCGAATCTGTCCAATTTTACATTCGTGATCTCCTCGGGAGGTATAAGTAGGGGGAAGCAATATATTCGATACGTCATCCACAAACGCAACCGAGCGAGGTGGCGCAGTGGTAGCACATTAGACTCGCATTCGGGAGGACGACGGTTCAATCCCGCGTCCAGCCATCCTGATTTAGGCCTTCCGTGATTTCCCTAAATCGCTCGAGGCAAATGCTGGGATGGTTCCTTTGAAAGGGCACGGCCGACTTCCTTCCCCATCCTTCCCTAATCCGATGAGACCGATGACCTCGCTGTTTGGTCTCTTCCCCCAAACAACCCAACCAACAGAAACACACCCTCTCGAAACCTGAACAGCAAGCTACATCGCGATGCAGAGCGCCCCTCTTGCAGAGTCGGAAAAGTACATCAAAGTGTCCTACAAAAATTACCTAAGTTACAGAGCATGCTCATAGAGCAAATGTTTCATATTTTTTCACTCTCTACGTACAAACCATTTGTCATAGAGAAAAAATGACTAGAGCCCTTTTTTTAGAAAATTTAGTGTAGTTTAATTTTGCACTGGGGTACGTTACCCACCGCCACACTCACTCTTCACTGGTCAGAACTTTTAGTATACAGTTCGTTGCACTCCGTTCTACCAGAGAGCTAAAGTTTGCGCTGCATGAATTATTTCCCATGTTCTACCTTGAGAGGTGGCATGCCTTTACGATGCACACAGTGACTTGCCCCCTCTTATATTTATATCATGCTCTGAGTAATTCGATTTGATGAAGTATGGCCGAGTGCTGTCATTACAAGGCAAAAGACAGAGGGATTCGGCATGGAAGTGTGCCCGCATCAGTGCTTTTTAATATAGTCACGGACAACATCGTAAGGAAATGGTGTGAATATCATAGCATATACTGATGATGTTATTACCCGTGAAGAAAATTAGCAGAAATTCGAAGAACAACACCTGGCTGGGAGTAGTCGAAGAACAAGGCATATGATATTACCTGGGAAGAAAATAGGCAGAAATTAGAAGAACAACTGACCACATGGCAGGGAGTAGTTGAAGAAGTAGGCATGTAAATAAGCTTAACTCACAAAGTGAAGTAATGTCAATCAGCAGGAAAAATAAAAAAAATTAAAAATATAACTTGCTATGGAAAAATTGTTGAAGAGGTAGGTACTGTCAAGTATCTAAGAAGTAAATTAATCAAGAAAGGAATCAACCACGATGAAATTCCTGAGAGAATACGAATCTGTTCGAAATTTTATTATTATATACTGGACCCAATTATAAACTGGAAAATAACTGCCAAAGCCAAGATCTTGGTGTAAAAGTCATGTTATACGTCAATTCTGACGTGTGGATCACACTGTTGGACTTGAGCAAAGAAAGATCTGAGGAAAATACAACCAACAAAGATGTGCTTTCTACCAGGGATCCTCGGTAAGACAGCAAGGCATAGAGTGAGGAATGAGGTAATATGAAACACCCTGCAGGTCAGGCCCCTAAAAGAAACTATGGAAAGTGATAGACTTCAATAGATTGGTCACATTAAAAGAATGGGACCAGAAAAATTTCCGAGAAGAGCCCTAGAATAGGTAGACGAAGGCCAAATGGAAGACCAGGTAGAAGACGAAGAGACCTGGTGAAGGATGATGTGAATAGAAGAGTACTGTGGTGAGAGGAGATGTTAAATGGTACACTGGGAGAGAAAACAGAGGGTTGGAAGAAGCTTTGTGAACGACCTGCACAAGCAAAAACGTTTTTGGGAGGAGGAGGAGAAGAAGAAGAAGACAAATAGGGAATCGACAAATGTAAATGTAATTTCAGGGGCACCCCATGAAGTGTAATAGGACCGCCACTGTTGACAATGTGCAGTGTCTAAACGATAACATTGTTTACAACGTACCACAGTGGTATAAAGGGAGTCGAAACGAACAGTTTCATACAGTAACACTTCTGGTCTTTCAAGTCGGAAAGGTACATGAAACTGGCCTACAAAAATTACCAAAGTTCCAGAGCATAATCATCGCACAAGTTTTTCATATTTTTTCACTCTCTATGCACAAAATATTTGTCTTAGAGAAAAAATGACTAGAGCCCCTTTTTAGAAAATTTAGTGAAGTTTAATTTTGTACTGGGGTACGTTTCCCACCCCGACACACACCCTTCTCTAGTCAGAACGTTTAGTATGCACTTCGTTGCACTCCGTCGTACCACAGAGCTAAAGTTTGCGCTGCATGAATTATATCCCGTGTTCGACCTCTTTGACCTTCACTGACTGTGTTATTTCGTCACAGGCTTAGTCGCTACTGTGTTAATATTATTAATTTACATGTGCATTTGAGGGTGATGAAATAAAACTATTTTTGTAAACGCTACCCAAAATTTAATTACGTTGACAAGCAAGCCAAACGAACAAAAAGATTTTATTATTAATTTTAGGGTGATAAAATTCACAAGTTGTTATATAAAGTTTGCTCAAACCTCAGTTTTACTCATGCAATTTGTAATTGCACGACTTAGCCGATGGCGTAATAAGCCAAGTCAATGAAGACCAAAAATGTCGACTATGGAAGATAACGCGAACAGTCGTGAATTCTAGTACAGCGGTAGTGTTATTAACAACATATCAAACCATTTAACTAGTGGGAGAGTAAATGTGACAGTTGTTCGTTTTTACTGAATAACTCATGAATTCCGCCCTCTAGCGAAAACGCATAGCAGCGCAAAAAGCAACCCTACTCAGTTTTTCTCTAAGTGTAATACTCTGCGCATAGAGAGCGGGAGAATGGATCCACTGTAGCTTGGGTGGCTTTTGTAGATCAATTTGAGTTAAGACAGAAAGGAATTATCGACATTATCTGACAATTTGCATTAATTTATATCAATGCGGCGAGTCGAAAATTTGTGCCAGGTCTCCTGCTTGTTAGTCACATGCACTGACCATTTTTTTTCTTTTGTTTTTCTTTTTTTTCAGTTTGTTCGTCACTATTTTCATCATTTTCTCTGGGTGAACGTCATGTGACACCTTCTCATATTCATTGCTGAAATCTTCACTCAGTTATTTTATTACAGAGAGCAGCCACTTCACAGACCAAACACTCTGAAGTTCGGAGCCTGCGAACAGTACTCCATCCGGACACAGTGGTCACCACAATCGCACGAACTATCCTGTCAATCCGCCTAGTGAGCAGGAGATGAAGGTTTGAATTCCAGCCTGGCAGAAATTTTGAACTTGCCCCATTGATATAAATCAATGCCTGCTGGTATGTAATGTCTTTAACTGCTTTGTGTCTTAATCCATAGCGTCTGAAGGATCAAAATTGTGTTTGTTCTTTCGGACATCTCCGAAAGAACGTACTCCACGTATACAATTTGAGTTACTTCGGCGACATGATGGATCGCAACTGCCCTGTATAAAGTTTAAAACATCGAAAACTCCATGATGCTATTCACAGATGTTGCCGTTGTAAGTAGCAACGTCAGTAGCCTGGAGTGAGCTGCAGGAAGACTTACACATGACTGATGAAAATATAAGAGTAGGAAATATCAGATCAGCTATGTGATCTGACTGAGATGTTCCTAGCTAATACAACACAAAATCTTGTTTTTAACGGAGAACGTATTCCTTTTTTCACAACAACATTAACAAATTAACATATCGCGCATGAATCTGCGGAAAGACCTGTTATTGGCTGACAACACGATTGCTGAACAGTCGTTGAAGACAGTAAGTTATGTTAGTTTCTTGAAAAAGGGAGGGGTGTTGGATATGAAGCACAATTTCTTACAGAATCAATCCCAAACGACAGAAAGACTGTGTTTACTCATAAATATACGAGCTGCGTTCAATAAATTACAGTTTTAAACATGGCTGTCTCTCAGGACCCGTATACAAGTTTTAGCATACGAATCACACAGTCATCTGGTTGCAAATAACTTGTTGGTACTTTGACTAGGTTTCGGTACCTCTAAGGATGTCTTCATCATTATGAAATTTTAAGAAACCGAATAATTACATTACGAGAAAGCGATGGTCAAAGTTTCAAGCAAATATGCTCAAGTCAAAAATTAATTTTAATTTTTGATTTGAGGATATCAGCTCGAAAATTTGACCATTGCTTTCTAGCAATGTAATTTTACGGTTTCTTAAAATTTCATTCTGATGAAGACACCCTTAGAGGTGTCGAAACCTTGGTCAGTGTACAAAACAGTTATTTGAAACCGGTTGGCTGCGTGATTCCTATGTTGATTAAATAAATTAATTAGATAAACAGGTTATTTCTACATCTATATCTCCATGGTTACTCTGCAATTCATACTTAAGTGTCGGGCAGAGGATTCATAGAACCATTTTCATAATACTTCTCCACCATTCCACTCTTCAATGGCTCGTGGGAAAAAGGATCACCTAATGTTTCCCTTCGAGCTCTGATCTCTTTAATTTTATTATGAAGATTATTTCTCGCTATGTAGGTGGGTGTCAACAAAATATTTTCGCATTCGGAAGAGAAAGTTTGTGATTGAAATTTCGTAAGTAGATCTCGCCGCAAAGAAAACCGCCTTCGTTTCAGTGACTGCCACCCCAACTCGCGTATCATATCAGAGGCATTCTCACTCTTATTGCGCGATAAAACGAAACGAGCTGCCCTTCTTTGCACCTTTTCGATGTCCTCCATCAATCCTACACGGTAAGGATCCTATACCACACAACAATATTCCAGCAAAGGACGGACAAGAGTAATGTAGGCTGTCTCTTTAGTGGGTTTGTCGCATCGTCTAAGTGTTCTGCCAACAAAGCGCAGCCAAAGTTTCGCCTTCCCCACAATATTATCTAGGTGGTCTTTCTAATTTAAGTTGTTCGTAATTGTAATTCCTAGGTATATAGTCGAAATGATAGCCCTTATATTTGTGCGATTTATCGTATACCCAAAACCTATCGGATTTCTTTTAGGACCCATGTGGACCTCGCACTTTTCTTTGTTTAGTGCCAGTTGCCACTTTTCGCACCGTACAGAAATTTTCTGTAGGTCATTTGTAATTCGAATTGATCGTCTGATGGTTTTACTAGACGGTAAATTACAACATCATCTACAAACAATCTAAGGCGGCTGCTCAGATTATCATCTAGATCATTTATGTAAATCAGGAGCAGCAGAGGGCCAATGACACTACCTTGCGGAACGCCAGATATCGCTTCTGTTCTACTCTATGATTTACCGTCTATCACTACGAACTGTGAACTCTTTGAGAGGAAATCACGAATCCAGTCACACAGCTGAGACGATACTCCATATGCACGCTGGTAATCTAGGAATATGGAATCGATCTGAGATCCCTTGTCGACAGCACTCATTACTTCATGGGAATAAAGAGCTAGCTGTGTTACACATGAACGATATTTTCTGAATCGGTGTTTGTTATGTATCAGTAAGTCATTTTCTTCAAGGTAATTCATAATGTTCGAGTACAGTATAATTATTTAAAATTCAGAATAATTATTAAAGATTTCCACGTCTACAAACCGCATAGTTGACTGAAATCCAAAGTTTCTTTTTTCTCTTACAATATTTTCATTTTATCTCCTAAATATTTCAGTTTATAACAAACACGTAGTCGTCTGGATTGAATAGTCGCTTGATACACATTACTACGGAACGCTGACTGTTGATTAATGCATTGGCAGAATGATACAGCTGATGTTCATCATTCCTGCGTAGGAGGCATAATTACTTGTAAGGTACTGAACGGATATAAACTACTTACAGCTGTGGCCTTGATTCCTTCTGCACGAGTATAATGACGAACGAACTATTCCGCTCTCATGACACTATGTAAGGATAACTTCTGTTCATTCTGTTAGCAGCTCTTCACGCGATGCACGACAGCCTTCTGATAATGGCACCAGTAGGGCTTTCTTCTGCACCTTTATGCCGCTCCCGTGAGGATTAGACTAGGCAGAGGGCAGTGCCGCAGCGCCTCTTTGAACCTTCTGCATCTCACCAGTCATACCGATTTAGTAAGGCTCTCAGTGCCAGAAGCCGAGGATCAATCACATGTTCGCCTTGTTCGCTTCTTTTTTCGCAATTTATCTGCACCGTTCGCAATGAACTGCACTCAGCTACGTGCATTCACCTCGGCCGTTTCTCTTGTATCACGACGAAATGCCACAAGCAATTTATTGCTCAGGTTTTGACTGTACCTACACGAATAACGCCGCAGTTGTTTATTTCCGTTATATTACGTAACGTCAAAAACTTTTACCATATACCGGGTGATCAAAAAGTAAGTATAAATTTGAAAACTAATAAACCACGGAATAATGTAGATAGAGAGGTAAAAACTGACACACACGCTTGGAATGACATGGGGTTTTATTAGGAAAAAAAACAACAAAGTATTGCTAGACGCGTGATAGATCTCTTGAGCGCGTGGTTTGGTGATGATCGTGTGCTCAGCCGCCACTTTCGTCATGCTTGGCCTCCCAGGTCCCCAGACGTCAGTCCGTGCGATTATTGGCTTTGGGGTTACCTGACGTCTCAAGTGTATCGAGATCAACCGACATCTCTAGGGATGCTGAAAGACAACATCCGACACCAGTGCCTCACCATAACTCCGCACATGGTTTACAGGGCTGTTCACAACATTATTCCTCGACTACAGCTATTGTTGAGGAATGTTGGTGGCCATATTGAGCATTTACTGTAAAGCACCGAGCGAGGTGGCGCAGTGGTTAGACACTGGACTCGCATTCGGGAGGACGACGGTTAAATCCCGCGTCCGGCCATCCTGATTTAGGTTTTCCGTGATTTCCCTAAATCACTCTAGGCAAATGCCGGGATGGTTCCTCTGAAAGGGTACGGCCGACTTCCTGCCCCATCCTTCTCTAATCCCATGAGACCGATGACCACTCTGTCTGGTCTCCTTCCCCCAACCAACCAACCAACCAACCATCCTGTAAAGAACATCATCTTTCCTTTGTCTTACTTTGTTATGCTAATTATTGCTATTCTGATCAGATAAAGCGCCATCTATCGGATATTTTTTTGAAAGTTTGTATTTTTTTGGTTCTAATAAAACCCCATGTCATTCCAAACATGTGAGTCCATTTGTACCTCTCTATCTACATTATCCCGCGATTTATTCAGTTTTCAAGTTTATACTGACTTTTATATCACCCAGTATTTACGAAGGCAACCTTGTCGTTCGTCTCTAACGATCTTTCTTGCAGACCTGTCACTTCGTCGTGATCTGATTTCTGTTATTGAGTACCTCTTATCGTTAAAGCACAGCTTCACTGAAAGAGGACAACAATTTTTTGGAGCATGTTTATTAACACTATGATTACACGGATTTTTTTCCGTTTCTTCTTTTCATTAACTTCACCAAACTCTACACACTCTCAGTTTTTCCTCTTCCTGAAGCATGTTTTTAATTTTTTTTCCATAGTGGCGGATTCTATCTAAATGTATTTCCTCGATTCACAGAGGTACAACATTGATGAGAATCTGTTTATCATGTAATGTCCTGTACAATCTATTATCTAACATGCACCGTGCTGGACGTTACGAGGTATCTCAACAAAAAATACATTTCGAGGAAATAAGCCAGATCTTGTTGCAGTTTCTCCTGTTGTATCCTGAAATGTTTGAAATTTCTGTAAGGCAGATTTAACGATTTCCATTCTTCATTTTCCGACTGGCAATGATCCAGGCACTTCGTTAAAAATAATGTATTTTTTTCGCAACGCGCAGGCAGTGACCACTGCAAGTCTTAGACAATGATGTAAGTGGCATTGTTAACGTCGCCCGAGCTGTACATTATCAAGGTAACTTTGAGGGAGTACTGCAGTATGTTCACAGTTTATGTGTTAGGGTCTTTGATATCTGAGCTACAGGTTACAGATGTAACCTGTAAATGAGGTTTCTTTCTTGTTTCTGCACAGTGTCACAATGCAAAAAAAAAAAAAAAAAAAAAAAAAATTGTGACAGCATCAACGATTTATTTTAGAACGGAAGGAATAAGTATTATGTCCTCTAAACTGCGCGTAACTAAACTAAGACATTCAGAATACGTGAAAGAGGGAAACAGAAGCCAATTGAGAGGTTGCTGGCTTCCGTCGCTAATATCAGTTCAGTCGTTAACAGATTTAATACGTTCAACTGTGCAAATTGTATTTAAGTCTTACTTTTTCATTGTGGAAATTTTATTTTACTGAAATACACTTTTAATCGAAATTATTTACGGAAAATGTCGAGTATCTTTTCTACTATTGCACAACATTTTCTCCATACGTATGAACAAATCAATTTTAAAGCCATGAAAGTAGTGTAACTAGGCATTAAGCGTCATAGATCTCCTTGTAAATAAACAACAAATAATTTGCTGTAACTATCGTTAAGGAAATGAATTAAAGTTACTCTTTCGCGAAGAATATATCTAATATTTCTGAGCCAAATACTGCCTTTGTTCAGCTAATTAGAGCTTTTTTTTAATCACCACAATAAATTGTTCTTTAATGCTCATGAAGAATACGTGATGATGTCTCTATTGACATTTTTTATAATTGTTTTTCAGCTGATCCCAATACATTGCTCGGTTTATACAGTGCGTAAAGGATTTCACTCGACGTCAGGTCCCGCAGTGCAACACAAGCACAATGAACTGTTCATAGCGACGTATTTTGGGAAAATCGTAGTTTGTACACAAACGCATTGTCACCTTACTATCGTTTAATTAAGTGACAATACCATCATGTGCTAGTCATGATTTTCCAAACAATTTTAGAAGCTGCAAGTCATGGCTTCCCCAGAATTATGACTTCTTATCATTACGACCAGCCAGTCCTGTCATCACTTGAGCAAATTTAATTTAACGTTCTTACTGACATTCTCTTTTTAATAGTTTCAAGAAAAATGCCTTTACAGTTAGTAAAAAATATACAAAATTATATGAAAGCGCAACAAAAAGTTATTTGCTGTACTTTTGTTAGGTAACAAAGCAAGAGAATTACGAAGTGCTGCAGTTAATGGTGAGGGGATAAATTAAATAAACGAATAATTTTAATTCGGTTCACAAAAGAGTTTACGAAAGTTGAAAACGAACTTTAGAAGGAATGGGGGCAAAGAGGGCGAGCTATATCAGAAGGGGGAATCGTTTCAGTTATGGGCGTCCCGATTCTCTTCCCAGAAAGACGGGCGACATGAGAGAACACAGCACAGACACGTAGGTGTCTCGGCTGCAGTTGGCTCCCACGCGGAGAAATCCTCGCGGCGCCGCCTGACACCGTAGCACAAGATCAGTAAATTTTACGGCGACCGCCACAGGACGCAAGTAGAAAGTTGCCAACCCGTCAGCAGCCACTCGACCGATGAAGGGTGAGATCAAAGCAGGGAAGAATCGTGCAGGAATTCCACGTTAATGTGTTGCTTTCTCTGTGTTGCCTCGTGTGATATCTACACGTGACTGTTTTAATACTGTATGAAGCAACTCTTTCGAAGTATAGTAATTGAAATCTTTATTTTTATTTAATTTGGAGAGTTATTATGTAAATTTTTGTTTGAAATTTGTAAATTTATTAGTGCAATAAAATAATTTAGATTTTTCAAGGGAGCTAAAGGCTTTAGAATAACAAGTAGGTGTTTCATTATTCAGTGTCTTCTTTTTGGTAGAATAAGTATATGTTTTAGATCGTAGCGAGATCTCCTCTTCCGTTAGCTCTCTCTCAGTTAGAATCTCGATTACATTTAAGTTTCTTGTTGAAAAGTGTTATTTGTGAAAGTTTCGTTTCGTACCAGTTACGAATAAAACAGAAGCAAAAGTAATCTCTGGTTCAGCTTCCTTATTAATGGATTTTAATATGTACAAGTGTTACGATTTTACATGTGAGACTGACTGGTATAAAAATACTAGACTGCACTTACTATAATTTTGAAGTCAGTGTCAGTCCAACAGCAGTGAAACAATTTTCATGAAAAAGTTAACTTGCGATCGCAGCACAGAGCGATCGACTGACAGTCATTTATTTGAAGAATTTCACCGACTACATTGCAGCAACCTCTCCGATTTTCAGCGTATAATCTAACGTGAAGACGTAATTATGACGAATATAAGGTGTCAAGATAAACATTTTAAATTCTGAATGCTTGAAATTAATTATAATTAAAAACAAATAGCGTTTGTTCACCGAATTAGACTGAGCTTAATAACAGGGCTTGTGAATAAACAATTTACGACGATGTCAAGCTACGTTACGAACACTGTTTCAGTTTCAAGAGCTTTCAATGAAGTATGTGACTCGCCCTCTCAGCTTTAAATAAAAATAAACTGAACACGGCCCTGGAGATCGAAGACACCGTCACCCGCCAACTTAATAAACTAAAATTTAGCACCCACAGAAGACTACAAAAAGAAGGAGGAGCTACATGTAGATGAAACCAATCAAACTGCGTTCAATAACGACAACTCTGCGCTATTATCAAGGTATTGAAGAAAATAAAATTGAACTCAACGCGAAAGTTGGTTCGAACACTACACTGCTTTACTTGACGTGGTCCTTTTGCAGGCGATAACCCATTACCTCCCACCGGCGTCTGAACTTAACCACTTAGTTACGGGACGACCAACAGTTCAACAGGATATCGGAACCACGTTGCAACTCGGAATTTTTAACGTTAATAAACATTACCAAACACGGAAAGAGTGATAAGTGACGAAAATATAAGCACTGACCGGGCTTCGAAACCGACGCCTTTGTAGCCGTAGTCTTGGAGCTTTTTGGAATTGAAACTAATATAACCACAATGGGGCAAACGTTCGAGCGCCAATGCTTAAAGGCGAGAGGAATAAGGGGTAGGAGATCCCAATAATCATGGAAAAAATGATTTTTTTGTGTATGTATTATTTCCGTTCCGTGGCCTGTACTTGTTGGTGCACATTAACGAATAAGGTGATAACTGATGCGTCATGAAATGGGGAGATGGGGCACACCCCAAGTGAAGGGGGATCGAGAAAGGTGCTGTGGAGATATCATGCGAAGCTTCGTCGGCAATGGGATGACCGGGTGAGCGTACTGTGCGTGGTCACAAACTGATTCCAGAAATGGAAGACCGTATGTGGACCATTGTGAAAGTGGTAATCTAAAGTCTGTCCTTGAAAACAGACGAGGATGTGGTCGTTTGTAAGAGGGTACTGTGAGGTCTGGGGCAACAGCACGAACTCCGCGGTAATTGTCGTCGCCGGCCGCGAAGGTAACAGCACTCAGTGCGTTGGATGAGGAGCCAAACGTCCCGCTTCAGAGGGAACCTAAGACAACACTCGTAGGTGTTGTCAAATGGGCAGTCGGATCAAGGTGGCAACGTAGCCAGTCCGATGTGGTGAAGTCGACGATTGCTCGGAAATTTATCATTGACAACGACAGACTGAAGTGTTCGATACTGAAAAGGATGCATGGATGCACCCCTAAACCGTCCGATATTTGGGTGCTGGACCTCAATGAGGCTGCGAGCGGTGGGAGATGTAAACAAAGGACGGGGAGGGTGGGTGGCCGGGAGGTTGTTTCGAACATAGCTGAGTCCGACGAAATAAGCTACGATATAGTCTGCTGCTTATGGTCTCCAGGTAGCGTTCTTGCTTCCCGTGCGCGGGGTCCAGGGTTTGATTCCTGGCGGGGTCAGGGATTTTTCCTGCCTCGAGATGACTGGGTGTTGTTGTGTCGTCTTCATCATCATCATCATTCATCACCATTAAGGTCGGAGGAAGGCAATGGCAAACCACGTCCACTAGGACCTTTCCTAGTACGGCGGTGCGGGTCTCCCGCATCTTTCCCCTACGCTCCGTCACGGAGTATGGAACTTCATCATCATCATACAATAACCGTGAGATATGAGCTGTGTCAATGGTGGTTGGTGAGAGAAACTGGTCGGAGGATATGCAGGAGACTGGGTGTTAAAGATGGTGCAGACCTCCACCAGTGCCGCAACATAGCATGTACAAAGACCACAGTGGATCGCGCTACCACGTTGACAAGTCCGAGACCGCCTTTTAGAGGAAGCAGTTTTGTAGCGGACCTTGAAAAGGGTCCCTGGGCAGCAAAGAATCCGAAGGCCCGACCAAGGAGTAAGGACATCGGGAGGAACTAGGCAACCTGTATCATTTTAGGGGGCACATATGTGCTGACGTAGGTTCAAGCGACGGTGAACGTAGCGGCGATAATGATGCCGCGTGGACTGTGGTAAGCCAATGCCGCTGTGAAGTGTGTGGAGCCCGTAAAGACCCGAAAGTAACAAAGGATGTTTCTGACGAGAAATGCGTCTGGCACGACAACCTCGACTCCATGTCCAGTATGCATCATCATCGACTTGAGGACATCAAGGATGCTACCAGAAATATGTCCGTGCTGTTGGATCCAGTGGATTGTGTCACAGAGTTTCGGTGTGGAGCGGCTAAGAAGTAGATCATCTCCATACGACCTGCAGTGACAGGTGTGATCGCCCAAAGAGAGACACTGTAGGCGAGCTATAAGACCGGCAATGAGGGGCTCCAGTGCGATGGCGTACAGTAACGTGGATATGGAGCATCCTTGACGCACAGACCTCTCTATAGCAATCGGTCCAACAAGTCTCCCGTTGACATCGACCGTAGAGACAGCGGGATGCAATAACTGGCTAATGGTGTCCTCAGAAAGTGGTGGTAACCCCATACGCATTGCAACCGTGAGGAGTAATGGGTGTCGAACGCGATGGAAGACACTCGTAAAATCAATGGTGACCATTGCCAAGCGGAGCCGACAGACCCCGCCTATCGTGATTGAAGAGGTCACGGCATTCTCCCAAAGGCGTCTGAAGGGTAGCCTCATAACCACGTGCAGTCTGCTCCAGTGAAAGGTCGGCGTTCATTAATGCAAGGGGGAGGTATGCGGAGGCATTCGTCCCTCCCGATGACTTAGGCACTGGTAAAAGAACGCCAGTGACAAATTTTGGTGATATCGGTAAGGATGAAGCAAAGAATTCCTCAACCATCTCCTACCGGCGAGTAAGCATTAAGGCGGTGAACACCCCTAGAATTCCACCTGAAGATCATCTGGTGCTGGCAACTTTTCCTTCACCACCCTGTCGATCGCGTCCGCCACCCTCTCCGCGGTGATTGGATTACTGTTGAGTCACCGAGGAGGCACATTAGGTAAATTTTATGAATTAAAGTACAGCTAACCTCCACAAGTAGCTCTGCAAGATTTCAGTGTAGTCAGAGAAGCTACAACTGTTCAGCTGCTCTTTAAGGATAAGGTTTTACATGACCAGACAAAAATTGGATCAAGCACATCACCTTATGATTGTACACTCATGCTCATAAATTAAGGATAATGCTGAAACATGGTGAAACAACGCTCTGGTGGGAGATTTGCGGGTTTATATCACCTCGGGGTATGACCATGACTTGCATTTAACCTGCAGTCGTCGCACGGTGGTGCTGGCAGCAATCCACATAGGCAGCAAGTATGTGCAGACGTGTTCAGACGTGCTAATGGTGACTGTGTGTTGAAAATGGCTCAAAATATTTTGATGACGTTATGAGGGGTAGAATGCAGTTCGGTAGGAACCCTCCGTATGCCACATAGTGTGATCTCAAGATTTTAGCAACGATTCCATCAGACAGGAAACGTGCCCAGGAGCTACAGTACAAGAAGACAGATATCTCACCAAGAGTTCCCGCAGACGGCCATGAAGTACTGCAGCTAGCCTTGCTCGGGACCTTACTGTAGCCACTGCAATAGTTGTTTCCACACACACAGTCTACAGACGACTGAACAGACATGGTTTATTCGCCCAGAGACCTGCAAGGTGCATTCCACTGACCCCTGGTCACAGGAGAGCCCCTAAAGCCTGGTGTCAAGAACACAGTACATGGTTATTGGAACAGTGGTCTCAGGTTATGTTCACGGACGAGTCCAGGTATAGTCTGAACAGTGATTCTCAGCGGGTTTTCATCTAGAGTGAACCAGGAACCAGATGCCAACCCCTTAATGTCCTTGAAAGGGACCTGTATGGAGGTCGTGGTTTGATGGTGTGGGGTAGAATTATGATTGGTGCACGTACAGACCTGCATGTCTTTGACAGAGTAACAGGTCAGGTGTATCGGGAGGTCATTTTGCACCAGTATGTGTCCGCCTTTTCAGGGGTGCAGTGGGTTTCACCTTCCTCCTGATGGATAATAACGCACGGCCCCACCTAGCTGCCATCGTAGGGGAGTACCTTGAAATAGAAGATATGGCGAATGGAGTGGTCTTTCTGTTCTACAGACCTAAACCCCATCGAGCACGTCTGGGATGCTCTCGGTCAATGTATCGCTGCACGTCTTCAAACCACTACGACACTTCAGGAGCTCAGACAGACAATGGTGCAAGAATGGAAGGATTTACCCCAGCAGGTGCTCCGCCACCTGATCCAGAGTATGCCAATCCGTTGTGCGTCCTGTGTACGTGTGCATAATGATCATTTCCCATATTAATGTCAAGGTACCTGCGCAGGTAACAGTAGCACATGTGTTTCGGGACGGTTTTCTCAACTTATCACCAATACCGTGGATTTACAGATCTGTGTAGTGTGTGTTCCCTATGTGCCAGTGCTATTAGCGCCAGTTTTTTTGTAGTGTCACGTAGTGTGGCACCACATTCTTCCGTTATCCTTAATTTATGAGCATGAGTGTATAAAACTGATTAGTACAGGGAAGATTCGATGGTGTCGAAGTAGTTCAATATGAACAAGAATATGTTATTAGTATCCGTAACAAGGTTTTACGCTAAACAGTGAGAAAGAGAACTTTATCTTTATACTGTGTTTGAAGAAAATGGAGTCAATGTTATCGGCAGTTTTACATGTATATGTATTTAGATTTCACAGGCCACTGTACAAGATCGCCAGACAATACTATGTACCACTGCTGGTCATACTTTCTCTGTTGCACCCACGAACAGAATAAGAGGAAAATGTTTGTCCGTATTGTAAGATGATCATGTCATTTTGATTTCTGTATGTCATCAATGTTTGATGTGGTGGTTCAGTCTGATACATTCATAGTTGAAGTGTGGTAAGTGATGGACGTGTTAAGTAGTGCTGTGTGGACTTTCGATTGTACTTTTTAGACTAAGAAAGGACATACAGGGTGAATATCATGTACACATTGAAAGGTTAAAGGAATATAAATTTTCAAAAATGTGATTGTTTTTGAAGAGAAGACGTTTGAGGTAAGATAGCAGCACTGCGCATCTAATTTGTTGGAATGATTATTGTAAGCTAGCTAACTGTCTCACTGCTGAGTGAAAGACCATCCCACTTCCCAGAATCATGGAGTAACATATTAATTGATTAAGCTGTTTGATCTTTATAGAAATTGCCTGTTAACTTTGTACACATTTTAAATCATTGTTCACTTTAAGCATAGTATTGTTCAGACCAGTGTTATGTATGAAGATCACGCGAAATTTTACTCTGACTTTTTGAATAAATATTTCAGTCTAAAATTGTTGTCTTGCAATATCTCTTAATAGAAATAGTTGCTGTCTCCATCTCACTGTTTATCATTGCGCATTACCAAAAACAACAGTTTGAATAAGTATTTAGAAAGAGAAGTCTAGCTTAGCCGCTGCCTCCTTGCTGTTTGCCGCGTTCAGAAATGTTGTGAAGACGCGAGGTAAGTGGAAATTTTGATTAGGGCCAATGATAGTCTTATTCCAGTAGCGCATTTAAGACAAAGACATATTGCAGTCACATCTGTTACAGTTCGATTCGAAACAGATCCTGTTTAGACAAAGGCTAGAAAACGGGTGAAAGTTGAATAACAGTTTGTTCAAATGATTCAAATGGCTCTAAGCACTATGGGATTTACATCTGAGGTCATCAGTCCCCTAGACTTAGAACTACTTAAACCTAACTAACCTAAGGCATCACACACATCCATGCCCGAGGCAGGATTCGAACCTGCGACCATAGCAGCCGCGTTGTTCCGGACTGAAGCGCCTAGAACCGCTCGACCACAGCGGCCGGCTAACAGTTTGTGAATTCATAGCTTTGGTTATACGTAGACTTTTATAGAGTGGAGGTAAAGTTGGACTAAAATTCATACAGAAACAAATATGGAGTGGACTTACAATATGATCGTATACAAGCCCTCTCTTGCTTTTACATTACTGCCCTTACGTGGCATGAGCCAGCAGCGTCGGTCTGCATCTCATACAGTATCATCATCTTCAGTATCGTGATGGTCAGTTGATTTTCATCACTGTGACGATTATTTCTGATTACAAAAAACATGCACAGATGAGCCAACATATTCTATGTGCTCAAAACTCAGCTGGCCCACCTTTAGAACGGAACACAAAAGTGATTCTTCGTGCCATGAGATCGACAGGTCCTCGGTGGGTTTTACGGCGGTATCTGGCACCTTATGTACATGTGCATGTCACTCAGTTCTCGTAAATTACAGGCTGGTACTGACTGTGAAGTAAGCAGGGTCACTGTACTACTCGGGAGTGGAAGAACATGCATAAAGAAATCGTTATTTCTCGTAATTGGTTTAGAGAAACCAAGGAATATTTAAATACAAATAGCTAGGCGAGAATTTGAATTGTATTGCTACAAAATGCGAGTCTTAGCCACTGCAGAGAAAGTGGGAATGGGAAAAGCAATCGACAAGGTTCTTTCAGATGGAGCACAAGTCCCGTTTGGAGAAGATTCATCTTCTTTCTATTGTCGATGTCACAGAAAGACAACTCTTGAGTTAATGACGGACCTCTCGGCAAAATGTATGGGAGCACAACAGGGTTAGTTAGCTACGTATTATCTCTGATGAAACAAATGCTCCTGAAGTAGTTTAGCTCTCTGCGAGACACTGTAACGCTTTCAACGAAAAAAAAAAAAAAAATGGTTCAATTGGCTCTGAGCACTATGGGACTCAACTGCTGTGGTCATCAGTCCCCTAGAACTCAGAACTACTTAAACCTAACTAACCTAAGGACATCACACACATCCATACCCGAGGCAGGATTCGAACCTGCGACCGTAGCAGTCGCACGGTTCCGAACTGCGCGCCTAGAACCGCGAGACCAATGCTTTCAACGGAACGGCAGATTGATCGAATGAGGTGGAAGTGTGCGGAAATGCTAACGGTATGTCTCAAGTCAGGCGCAGGAACTGCGATATGTTTACTAAAACAGAATGAGAGTCTTGAGTGTTCTCAAACAGCTGAATCCACTGTACGTACCCTTTTTTGTCACTTCCGGCTTGGAAAATTGTATATTTTTGTTTCCCACGGGAAAGCGATTGAGATAGCAACTCAGGGAAGTCTGCCTCCCTAACACTCGTGTGTCAAAACGCTGGATACCTGTACCAGGTGATATGAGCTGATCCATCTCTCTGTTTGTTAACAGCGGTTCCACTCCGTACGGTCAATAAGAAAGTTGCGACATAAAGTCACGCACGAGGCCTATGACAATTATGTAAATTCTGAGCACATCTTATACAACTGTTTCATACAGTCGCTAAACTCAACAGAGGAATCGTCGTGAAAAAATTATATTTCCTGATGTGCTTCTGGTGTAGCCCAACGTAAGAACATCTGCCAAATGAAACATAATTGCCATAAACATACGAGCACAACGAATACATGACATTAAGAGTAAAAATATTAACACTTTAAAATTGCCTAAGATGTAGTATTGTGTTATAATAACATTCTCGATATGTGTTCTGTACCATGCTTGGGCTTCCGTTTCAAACATTAATTTCGAATACGTGCCACCAGGAGGTATTGTAGTACGGTTGTTGTGGCGTTAAAAGCGTACACGAATTTTATTAATAAGGGAAATAAATTTCCTGTATGGGTCAGCGACCATTTCGAATATTTTGAGAATAAAACCGTTCAGTTCGTTTAATAAATTATTTTATTACGCCGTTTGGGCTATTGCCATCACCCGATGCCAAAAACTTATAATTTCCTGATTAAGTTCTAAGTTTTTGATATCGGATGATGACAATAGCCGAAACAGCCTAATAGTGGCCGTGATTAGTTGTAGGTTTTCCATTGCTGACACTCAACTTTATTTGGCAAGTTCTAAGTTTTCGGACATCGGGTCATGCCAATAGTTGAAACGAAATAATAAATTAACAAACTTACTAAGCGATTTCTAAGGGTTTATTTACAAACAATCGTACATACAAAGCAGACGGACAAATTAGTAACTAAAGCAAAATTAGAAGAAAATTTAAAGATAGTAGGAGCAACTACATACAGGGGAAAATTTTAGAAAATAGACAAAAGTCTATAAACCGAAATTATCATGTAATTCAGTCAGGGTTAGTAGGAAGGGGTGAAGGGAGCACGCGGAGGGGGTGGGGGGGAGCAGGCCATATTAGGAAAGTCACAAACTAATTCTAATTCATACAGATGAGAGCCTATAACATACAGCATTGTCGAATCCAACACTATAAAGGAAACTATTCGATTAGGTTCTTTAGGAAATTTGCGTATGCATGGAAGCGAGGAGAGAGGAGAGGAGGCATCTGACATGGGGAGAAGTATTTTATTGACTGTAGTATCAAAATTTAGAAAACTATGAAATATATAATATAAAATCGTTAGGTACTAGACTACATGCATTTATCAATATCATTGAAAACAGTGGCAATGTTAAGCCTATAATGAAAGTCGAAAGGGGATGGACACTGTAGTTTTGTTAGGTAAAACACCAAACTTGTATTTCATAAAAGTGAAATTATTGCAGCGTCTTGATAAGAGGGGGTGTGTACAACAATGCACGAAGAACAGGGACTCTTATTGACATGTATACATTTTGCTTGTACTTTAATGCCAATTATACAGTGTCCAGTAACATGACCACCTGTCAAAAACTGCGAGACGTGTGGAAAGATACTGAGCTGCTGGAAGGAACCAACAGCGATGTGGAGTCATGCCGACTCCAGTGCCGTATCCGCTGAACAATGTTTCTTATTTACACTCCTGGAAATTGAAATAAGAACACCGTGAATTCATTGTCCCAGGAAGGGGAAACTTTATTGACACATTCCTGGGGTCAGATACATCACATGATAACACTGACAGAACCACAGGCACATAGACACAGGCAACAGAGCATGCACAATGTCGGCACTAGCACAGTGTATATCCACCTTTCGCAGCAATGCAGGCTGCTATTCTCCCATGGAGACGATCGTAGAGATGCTGGATGTAGTCCTGTGGAACGGCTTGCCATGCCATTTCCACCTGGCGCCTCAGTTGGACCAGCGTTCGTGCTGGACGTGCAGACCGCGTGAGACGACGCTTCATCCAGTCCCAAACATGCTCAATGGGGGACAGATCCGGAGATCTTGCTGGCCAGGGTAGTTGACTTACACCTTCTAGAGCACGTTGGGTGGCACGGGATACATGCGGACGTGCATTGTCCTGTTGGAACAGCAAGTTCCCTTGCCGGTCTAGGAATGGTAGAACGATGGGTTCGATGACGGTTTGGATGTACCGTGCACTATTCAGTGTCCCCTCTACGATCACCAGAGGTGTACGGCCAGTGTAGGAGATCGCTCCCCACACCATGATGCCGGGTGTTGGCCCTGTGTGCCTCAGTCGTATGCAGTCCTGATTGTGGCGCTCACCTGCACGGCGCCAAACACGCATACGACCATCATTGGCACCAAGGCAGAAGCGACTCTCATCGCTGAAGACGACACGTCTCCATTCGTCCCTCCATTCACGCCTGTCGCGACACCACTGGAGGCGGGCTGCACGATGTTGGGGCGTGAGCGGAAGACGGCCTAACGGTGTGCGGGACCGTAGCCCAGCTTCATGGAGACGGTTGCGAATGGTCCTCGCCGATACCCCAGGAACAACAGTGTCCCTAATTTGCTGGGAAGTGGCGGTGCGGTCCCCT
The DNA here is from genome assembly GCF_023897955.1 of Schistocerca gregaria. NCBI lineage: Eukaryota > Metazoa > Arthropoda > Insecta > Orthoptera > Acrididae > Schistocerca > Schistocerca gregaria. Next base: position 309,929,609 of record NC_064927.1, read on the forward strand.
ACGGCACTGTGTAGAATCCTACGGTCTTGGCGTGCATCCGTGCGTCGCTGCGGTCCGGTCCCACGTCGACGGGCACGTGCATCTTCGGCCGACCACTGGCGACAACATCGATGTACTGTGGAGACGTCACGCACCACGTGTTGAGCAATTCGGCTGTACGTCCACGCGGCCTCCCGCATGCCCACTATACGCCCTCGCTCAAAGTCCGTCAACTGCACATACGGTTCACGTCCATGCTGTCGCGACATGCTACCAGTGTTAAAGACTGCGATGGAGCTCCGTATGCCACGGCAAACTGGCTGACACTGACGGCGGCGGTGCACAAATGCTGCGCAGCTAGCGCTATTCGACGGCCAACACCGCGGTTCCTGGTGTGTCCGCTGTGCCGTGCGTGTGATCATTGCTTGTACAGCCCTCTCGCAGTGTCCGGAGCAAGTATGGTGGGTCTGACACACCGGTGTCAATGTGTTCTTTTTTCCATTTCCAGGAGTGTATTTATTTAAACGTCAGTTTCCGTAGGACCAAATTAAGGAGCAAATCTCCAAGATCATGGAACATGTCAGTACATGAAATTACAACATAAAAGTAATAACAGATATAAATAAAATGTTTATGAAACCGAAAAAAGTCAATCCATGCAATCAACAATACAACAAGAATCAGCTTAATTTTTAAAGGAACTCCTCGACGGAATAGAAGGAGAGACGCATGAGGAAACTCTTCAGTTTCGATTTGAAGGCGCGTGTATTACTGCTAAGAATTTTGAATTCTAAGGGTAGCTTATTGAAAACGGAAGCAGCAGTATACCGCACACCTTTCTGCTCCTCAGTTAAGGAGGTCCGATCCAAGAGCATGTTTGATTCCTGACCAATATTAACTGAGTGAAATCTGTTTATTCTTGGGAATAAGCTAATACTGTAAACAAGAAATTACAACAAGGAATATACATATATTGAGAAGCCAATGTCAAAATACCTAGACCCGTGAACAGGGGTCGACAAGAGGATCGTGAATTTACGCCACTCATTGCCCGAACCGCCCGTTTCTGAGCAAAATATCCTTTTAGAATGGAAAGAGTTACCCCAAAATATAATAGCATACGACATAAGGAAATGAAAATAAGCAAAGTAGACTAATTTTCGTGTCGAACGATCACTCACTTTGTAAGTGCTTTCCTATTTTGTTGAATATCTAGTTTCTAGCTGCCCTGCAGCATTGGTTAAAGTAAAATTTTATAGATGTACTAATATAAATATATTATGCCTACAGACCCAGTAAAGAATAACTTCGTGATATACTTCCTAAAAATGAGGGAGCACAAAAAGACATTGCCCTTCACACGAACTACATACATAATTTTCTTTTCAAGTACTTGGTAATTTATTTCATTGAATAAGTAGTGGTGCACCATTTTAATTTCATAGACATTAAGATGTGAATATATATTTCCCTTCTCTGCGTTGTTGTCTTCAGTGTACTATTTTTTCTGCTTGTTGGTTTGTCATGTTTAGATATAAGTTATTACATTTATTGCTGCTTGCTTCCCTTACCTGCACCTTTTTTTTTCATTGCAGTTTGTATTAATTGTTTTGCGCTGCTGCATTGCCTCGTCCCTTAGTTAAGCATCTGAGCTCAGTAGATTTAAGTTAGCTTAAGAGGGGTAGCCTATATAAGAGAATGAGTTGCGATGGATTTGAAGAAATGCACTGAGAGGTTATATGAGAAAAGTACAGAAAGCAGGTATAGATAGGACTTTTTGGAAATAATGAAGAACGAAGGGAGATCTCCGAGAAGTAAAGAAAGTTTTGTTTGCAAAATACTGCAGTAAAACAAACCCTGCCCTTTCCTTGTGTTATCCCACTATGTGTTTGTGTATCCTTGTGTATTTGTTTTCTTCCTGTCTTTGTGTACTGTTCATAGAATTTTTTCTATTCTAATACTAAGCTACATTCACTATGAGGAGGAATACTGTTACCCTCAAACATAATTTGCATTAATAACATGTTATTTACTTAGTAAAGATGTTTACACATTATTTATTCTGTTTTGTTCTAATGCTCATGTGTGAAGTTGATGTTTCAAAAGTTATTCTGATCTTTTATGTATGTACTTACGTCATAATTTTTGTAACACTGATGTATTTGTTATTTCGATTCTTTTGTAAAGCCTGTTCTACTACAAATGTTATCTGTATTGTTATGTTCTTTAATGATATATTTTGTCCTTTGTTATTGTATTCTTATGTTATAAAATTGTAATTGACACCAGTTCATCAAATTAAGTAACTTGTAAATTACATTTCACTGCACACGTTTCTGTTGGTCATAGTATATGGACAATATGTGAGAAGTAGGGACTAATAGTGTTTGCACGTGTGTTAATAATTCAGTAAGGGACTGGATAACAGCATTGCTGGTTGTAAGGACATTTCAGAAACAATTTTTGTGAGTGCGCAAGTGGTGGTTATGGACTTGCTATATTATCCGCAAGACTCTTCGATGGTGATTGTGCACCTGTACAGTCGCAACAGATGGCTGCTGGCTATCTCTACAAGGACTGAAGTGGGACTACACCTTTGATGACTCACCAGTACCATTTTTTTCTACAAGGACTGCAGTGGGTCTGCACCTCTGGTGGCCCACCAATACCGTAATCTGTACCAGGACTACAATGGGTCTACTCTGTGTTGACCTACATACCAATATTCTTCAAAACTTCGACTGACTCTGCTGTAGGTTTGCTCTGTTGTGGCCCATTACCTGTCTGCATGTCAAGAGTCAGCACTATCTTTCCGTTGGAAGTACAAAACTACTTTTTCAAGACTGCATGGAACTCCACTACTTCTGTGTGCATTTTCTTTTACTGCTCAGACATTGAGCAAAAACACTGCTATTTTACGGTGATGAACGATCATGACTGTCTTTATGGAGTGTGAGAAAATTTTAGCTTTTGACCAACATTGTATCGATAAGTGTGTGCATTTTATTTCTTTGTTATTGTAATTATGAAAAAAATTTTAAAATCTGTATTGGCCTCTGCCCAAAACAATTTGTGAATTTTTTTGTGTGGAGCATGGGGGCTATGTAAGTAGGCTGTTTAGGTTTTTTTTATTGGTAATGCCACGTAGCGCTCTGTATGAAAAATCACTGTCTGTGCTGTGTGCAGTCTGTGGGTAGTTTGCATTGTTATCTGCCATTGTAGTGTTGGGTAGCGGCAGCTGGATGCTAACAGCGCGTAGCGTTGCGCAGTTGGAGGTGAGCCGCCAGCAGTGGTGGACGTGGGTAGAGAGATGGCGGAGTTTTGAAATTTGTAAGAATTGGTGTCATGAACTGCTATATATATTATGACTACTAAGGTAAATACATTGTTTGTTCTCTATTAAAATCTTTCATTTGCTAACTATACTTTTCAGTAGTTACTGCCTTCCGTAGTTTGAATCTTTTATTTAGCTGGCAGTAGTGGCGCTCGCTGTAGTGCAGTAGCTTGAGTGACGAAGATTTTTGTGAGGTAAGTGATTTGTGAAACATATAGGTTAATGTTAGTCAGGGCCATTCTTTCGTAGGGATTTTTGGAAGTCAGATTGCGTTGCGCTAAAAAATATTGTGTGTCAGTTTAAGCACAGTCGTGTATAATTTTTCAAAGGGGACGTTTCAACTTCAGATACCGTTCCAATAGTAAAAACGGCAGTGTTGCCTCTTTGAAAAAGATACTGAACATGGGCTACCCACGACAGTTTATTATCTATCTGAACACCAAGAAATTTGAACTGTTGAGTTTCACTAATCATTTGCCCATTCTGTGAAATTAAAACGTCAGGTTTTGTTGAATTGTGTATTAGAAACTGTATAAACTGAGTCTTTATGTCATTTGGCGTTGGTTTATTTTTTACAAGCCATGAACTTAGGTCATGAACTGCACTATTTGAAACTGGGCCAGTGTTGCACGCAACATCCTTTACTACCATGCTAGTGTGGTCAGTAAACAGAATATTTTAGAGTTACCTGTAATAATAGAGGCCATATCATTTATATAAATAAGGAACAGAGGGTGGCCCCAAACCTGATCCCTGGGGAACCTCGTACATGACAGTACCTCACTCAGACCCCACATCACAGCCATTCTCGACATTTTGAATAATTACCTATTGCTGTCTGTTGATGAAGTAAGAGTTATTCCTCATATTCTGTAATGGTCCAACTTCTGGAGCAATAGTTTCTGATCAATACAATCAAACGCCTTAGTTAAATTAAAAAAATATAACTAGCGTGCGAAACCTTTGGTTTAACCTATCCAGTACCTCACAGTGGAAAGAGGATATAGCATTTTCAGTTGTTAAATGACTTCTAAAGCCGAACTGTACATCTGACAGCAAACGTGTGATATAAAATGATCAATTATCCTTACATACACAACCCTTTCAATAACTTTAGCAAACACTGATGGCATAGAAATAGGTCTAAAATTGTCTACATTATCCTTTTCTCCATTTTTATAAAGCGGGTTTACTACTGAGCACTTTAATCGTTCAGGAACCTAACCATTCCTAAAGGAAAGATTACAAATATGGCTAAATACCGGTATAACATGTACAATACAGTACTTTAATTTTCTGCTAGGCACTCCATCATATCCATGAGAGTCCTTAGTCTTAGATGATTTAATTATTGACTCAATCTCTCCGTTGTCTGTATCACAGAGGAGTATTTAAGACATCAATCTCGGAAAGGTGTTTGCCAAGAAAGTTCAATAATTCCCTGTAGAAACTAAATTTTTATTTAATTCGCCCGCAATGCTCAGAAAATGATTGTTAAATACTGTGCATATACGTGATTCATCAGTAACACAAATATACGAACTGACTTTATATCGTCGACCTAGTTCTGATCACCAGACACTTCCTCCACAATGGAGCATATTCTTTTAATTGAGAATCCATGGTGCGAGGAGTCTAATCGAGATCCGCCTACAGATTCTTGACAGGGTTTACATCCGCAAAGTTTGGTGGCCGGGGCTCTTTTTGGCCTCTAAGGATAGATGCGTACTTCTGTTGATCCATTGTAACTTCAGCAACGATAAGATCCTGGATGCTTCCGACGATTGTTACAGGTTGTAGGCTTTCAGACGTTTCACGCCGTACACGCCAACGGCTAATGGAGTATAAAACGTGATTCATCTGAAAAGGTCATCTATCGCTGTTCATTGGTCTTCCAGTTACGATATTGGAGTGAAAATTCCAGCCCTCGTCGTCGGTGAACAGCAGTCAGCACAGGTCCATGAAACAGGCGGCTGCTACGGAACTCAACGCTTGCTGAACTGACAGTTCGTTCGGGTGGTCAGTTGTTCAACAGTTCACGCCTATTCGTCCGCATGCATCTCCGCAGCGATCGTTCATCCCTGTCATCTATGGTCCCTGGTGCTCCACAGTTGCATCGGAGCGGGTTTTGGATCGCGTCATTTGGCTATTCATGGTATTCTTCAAACGCGGTGGTACATGAACAGGTTAAATTACCAATTTCCGAAATTTTTTCAACCTTGGCTATAAAGCCAATGATCATGCCCTCTTGGACGTCAGACAAATCGCTCTGTTTCCACAGTACGTCAACAACTGCATAGTTTTCCAGGTCCCACAACACGCTGTATATAAACTCAAATGGCCATTGCTGCCAGCTACAGTGTATGGGTAGTTACTGCCTGTTCACATCGAACACAGGCGTTGGTCATACTGATATTACTGGAGCTTGTCTTTCATATGGAAGACTTCCTGGTGACGGGCTACGACCAGAAGGTATCAGAGAACGTAATTTTTATAAATGATCTGTTGATTTTAGTGATCTAATAGGACAGCGATAAAAGGCGAGCTCAGAATTAATCTGAAAGCAATTTGCCATTTTATAAATGCAGTGCAGGTAAACTGGCCGTCAGGATTCTAGTCACAGTCATCTCAAAATGGCTCAAATGGCTCTGAGCACTATGGGACTTAACATCTGTGGTCATCAGTCCCCTAATAGAACTGCTCAACCTAACTAACCTAAGGACATCACACACATCCATGCCCGAGGCAGGATTCGAACCTGCGACCGTAGCAGTCACGCGGTTCCAGACTGAAGCGCCTAGAACAGTAAGGAATCAGATATGTTCCTTCTTGTTCAGCTTGGGGCTGAGGAAAATTGGAGACAAGTCACAAAAAAGAGAAAAGAAATGCTGAGAAACAACACAACGGGGTATAGATTTTCTTGAGTTATACAAAGAGCAGAATTGGAGGGAATTGGCTTAAGCCAGAGAGAGCGCACTGAACCATTAAAGACTGATTCAGGTGACACAGGGGAGGTAGTGATGGAGTCTTACCGTAGGGCTGTCACCGCCATTTTGTGGCAGTGGCATAAAATGTTCCTACTCACCACGCGAACGAAGTAGCGTGCGCATGCGAGCGCCATTGGTCTCATGGGATAAACTGCTGAAGTCCTGGTCCCTAGGCTTACACATTACTTACTCTAACTTAAACTAATTGCCGGCCGGTGTGGCCGAGCGGTTCTAGGCGCTACAGTCTGGAACCGCACGACCGCTAGGGTCGCAGGTTCGAATCCTGCCTCGGGCATGGATGTGTGTGGTGTCCTTAGGTTAGTTAGGTTTAAGTACTTCTAAGTTCTAGAGGACTGATGACCTCAGCAGTTAAGTACCATAGTCGTCAGAGCCATTTTTAAACTAATTTACGCTAAGGACTCCTCCCCCATGCCCGAAGGAGAAGTCGAACCTCCGACGAGGGGAGCCTATAGAACTATGGCAAGGCACCTGAGACCGCTCGGCTACTCTGTGCAGTGTAAAAGCCATTACTGACTGCAAGACGACAAGTGTCTATAGTGAAATGTGTCCGCGATGGAGAAGAAGCAGTGTTTGTTGGTTGACAACAAAGTAGAAACTGAATGGGGCTGTGACGGTGCCAGTTCATCCTGTTATGGGGGCACTATCCCCTAGCAAGCTTCCGAACCCAGAAAAGCAGAGCCTTTGCCAGATTTCATGAAGAAGCAAGGGTTAAATCTTGCCTGACACAGGGAGCTGACCTCGTCTTTTGCTGCATTCACTTTCTGTCTCAGTCCTAACTGTGCGAAAAGCGGTCCTTGCTCTGTTCTTGCGACTCCACGTGAAAGTAGAAGAAACCGTTTAAAACCTGAGGAGTTTTTAATGTTTGCTACTATTTTCGGTAATTTAACAACCTGTCTCAGAATGAATGCAGTTGAAACCTGTTTTCAGATTTCAGTTCATCAGTACTTCAGGATTAATTATCATGATGTCCTTTTGTCTCGGAATTTTTGTAAAGGGTCTGGCAAGCAACATCTTACCCTTGAATAAACACAGAACGGATGAAGACGTTAATGACAGCCAGGATGCAGCAACTACATATACAATTATAATGTCGGCGATAGCAGTGATTACAGAGGCAGGAGTGACCATCTGCACTTATTCTTTATCTACGGGGAATCTGTATCTGGAGGTGTTAAAAGGTAGCAGACGATAACTAGGCATTGCGATGCCGATGCATCGTGTGCTCTCTCGGATTCCATCGTGACCACTGCCGTGGTGTCTTTCAGATCACAGCCGCAAAGTTCAGTGAGGAGAAAGTGACAGGGCGAGATTATCGCGAACGGCTACAGGGGCGCCGGACACGGCTCCGCAGAACACAGAACAATGTGGCCAGACGGGGCTATGACGGTAAAAGTATGAAACCCTCTCTGTTTTTGCCAGCCTTGCTCACAGACAACATAGGCGTTTGCGTGTGAACGAGAAAAACACGACAGTGGCATGAGGGAATTCAGAGAAACTTGCTTCTGCCATGCAGGAGTGCGGACTACGGAGTGAGATAACTTTTTACAAAGTAGACCACAACTCTGCTAGCTAGAACGTTATAAATGTGCAGGTGGCTCTCCCAGGTGATGCTAAAGGGCAGAACTTATTTTTTTCCTTTGGTATACCACGGTGACAAAAGGGCGCCAGTGGGAACAAAACGTTTTGTCATCGGTGGATGGGCGGTGACGTAGGTCTTACGTCTGACTTTTTGAGCGGAAAAACACACTCAAGAAATGGTTTGGAGGAGATGTTAAAACGGAGCTGAAGCACGGAGAAAGAGAGGTCTTATAGATTTTATACTATTGGCAGATGTTGGTGGCAAAACGGGACATTGGAAAGAAGTTGGAAGAGATGTGAAAACGTTAGGAACGGCGTGGTCTGTTGACATGGAAGACACATTCCGTTCGAATGAGTCAAAATGGAGGTACGGGAAAGAACTGGAGGACTTGGTTTTCAGAATTCGGTGGAATAACACAGAGAATGTTATTTAGATAAGAAATACCTAGTAAGGTAGATGAATATGCGAATCGATGGAGTGGATATCAGCAGAGTACACACATGGCGACAATCACAGAGGGCGACACGAGCTCTATAGCTCGACGGCAAATGACGCGGCTCATGGAAAGAATACACGACAGCATCTTCATCCACAGAACAGTTAGACACAACATTGTGGCGACCTCTGTGATGGTCATTCTCCCTAATACTAAAATTATCTTCATTCACTGTCAGTTCAACGATATGCGATTGTTCATCACCAAAGGATCCTGAATCTGCAATCGGGTTGCTTAATTTTTATTTTTCTGGTTTCTATTTTCAGAGGGCTGAGGCGGGTGCATATATGTGCGTCCCAACATGTGCCACTACAGACTATATGGAAAGAATTCTGAAACTGCCGGCCGGGGTGGTCGAGCGGTTCTAGGCGCTACAGTCTGGAACTGCGCGACCGCTACGGTCCCAGGTTCGAATCCATCCTGGGGCATGGATGTGTGTGATGTCCTTAGGTTAGTTAGGTTTAAGTATTTCTAAGTTCTAGGGGACTGATGACCTTAGAAGTTAAGTCCCGTAGTGCTCAGAGCCATTTGAACCATTTTTGATTCTGAAGCTGCGCCTAGGTTACACTTAAATCTGAAGTGATTCTGGTCAACCATGACGACAAGAATAAGGAACATTCTACAACTGAGAATAAATTTCATAAGTAAGAAAGAAGTCCGCGTAAGAGAAATGGAGGCGACAGAAAATTTGTTAAAATCCCGGACATGGGAAAGAAGAGTGCTATTCTACTCTCGCGACTGTTTGCTCACCCTGTTTGGCAGCTGTGAGGTCCACTTACTCTGCGTTCTCATTTGCTCAAGGCTAAAGTGAATGGTGTGTCAGCTGGAAGTAGCCATCAACAGTGCCTCTGAACTACGATGAATTAGACTCGATGAATTCACTTCGCCCATAATGGGTTTGATCTCTCTGAATTCTGGTGGAGCCACTGCCCAGCTACTTGGAGTATGAGCTGTATTTTGCATGAACACATGTAGTGCTTGTTTCCAGTGAACACATGTGGTATCTACAGGATCAGTTGCGAAGACTGTGACTCACGTTACATAGGAAAATTAGGTAAATCAGTATGCACGAGACTTTTAGAATAAAACAGAAGCTGGAAGCTACGGAACACAGACTAAACATTTGGAGAGTACTGTTACATGGCAGGTTTTCTCTTAAACTGTCACAAACATATTTCAGTATGTTATATGCGTCTCCCTTTCGTCAATGTAGTCATTGTCTTACACTGTTTCTTAATTGCAGATCATATTCAGTATCGCCAGTGGTTCTCCTATTTATTGACTTCTTTTCACTTCTCTTTTATTATGGTGAGGATCCTCCAGGGAAAAGATAAGAGGATTCCAAAAAGCAATAAAATGTGTCATAAAGTTGTTAGCCTAGAGCTGAGTTTCACTTTCAAGTAGCCGACACAAAATTCGCATCCTCCACCCCACACACTCCGAGCAGTTAACGAGGACAGCTATCTGCCAAAAAGAAAACAGCCTTCTCTGAAGAATCCTTTTAAAAAGATAAAAATCTATGCTGGTGTTCAAAGGGGGCGTGAGAACCACCTCAATAGTCACTTTATGGAAAGTTTCTGTGTACATTTCTGAAAGACGCGTTTTGTTGGTTCATAGTGTTATTTTCCATAGAGCACAAACTTTCTCGTGTGTGGCTACAAGTGAGCTCTTTTATTTGTCAGCCTCAAAATCGTATCATGGAGTGAAAGAAGTCTCCTGGTCTGCTCGTCAAGCAACATCACTATTGGTTAATAATAACGAAATTGCAGGACTAAGAATTTGTTTAATCTCGTTACTAAAATATTACTGGTTGTAACTCTCAATGTCTGCTTCTATTGGCCGGAAAGATTCCTGCTGTGACAGGAACAGCGGAGTTTCAGACCGTTAAGAAAGAGGACACTTGTTACTAGGCTACAGGAGAGTAATGACGTGCCGCTAGGAGATCGTGGAGCACTTGCTATTACACTTGGAACCTGGAAATGGAAGAGTAAGCAGTGGTCTCCATTGGAGTACGGAATACAGAGGACAAGTTTAAATCAGAGTTTCAAACCACTTCCGGGGCTATCTCCAGCTTTCACATTGCAGGAGTCTGCTAAAACTGGGTTAACATTGCAGCACTGCTGTGTTAAGGACTTGACGGCAGTTAACTCCCTTCAATAGGCAGCTGCACAGTTTTAAGTCCCCCAGCGCGCTTGTTGCTTTCACTATACACTTTTGCGATCTTAATGGTACTTGTATTTGTTTTTCCATGTCCTTCCTATAATTCACTAACCATACTTTCAGTCATTGGTCGTATTTGCAAATCATTTTCATACCTATATTCTTATGGCGCACTTTCACTTGTGCAAAGGTTAGATTTTAGAATTATAATCCCTTGCCCAGTCATTAAATGTTCCTTCACATGTAGATGTTTTATGATAATAATCATTACTGTTAGAGTGACATCTTGTTTCTATTGCAGATAGATAAGCCCTCCTCTCATTAATATATCTATCTGTGGTGTCGTACCCATACGGTTATGTTTGATTTCGACACCCATATTATTTATGGTTTCAGAAAGACATTTCTGTCACATAGCATTAACATCTCTTTAAAATTAATATGCATGGGACGCTCCCCTTCTTTGAAGAGCACCAGAGATCGGAATGCAGCGACGTTGGGGTATGCTAAACACCACATCCGAAACCCCACAGTATTATCTTGAAACTGCATAGTAGTAGTCGACATGCTGTACTCTGGACACAATGGACAGAAACTGTCTCAACTTGAAATATTTGAGATTAGGAATTACCACAAGAACGCCAACCTGGCTAGCCGCGCTGTCTACTGCGCTAAATTCCGAGCAGGGACCGGCACGAACCCGCCCTGCGGATTAGTGTCGAGGTTCGCTGTGCCGGCCAGCCTGTGGATGGTTTTTAAGGCGGTTTGTCATCTGCCTCGGCGATTGCGGGCTGATTCACCTTACTCCGCCTCGGTTACAGACTGTCGACGAGTGCTGCGCAAACATTGTACACATACACCATAATTACTTTAAAACATCTGGGGTTTCACTCGTCTCGTATGAAACGTTTCCGGGAGGTAGTTGGTGGGGTCCACTGGGAGCCGAACCGTACAATAACCCTGGGTTCCGTGTGGGGCGGTGGTGGGATGAGTGGGTGTACTGCTGTAGCCTGTTGTGGAGTCGTGTATCATTGAGGGCGACGCTTGGATGAAGCCTTTCCGTCGTTTCTAGGTCTCCGGTTTAAAACACAACACAACACAACCACAAGAATCATTCTGCACAGCTACAGAGTGAGTTCACTTTCAATTCCTTGACACTGTCATACCTGACGTATTGTGAAATCCATTTTGTTAAGTAGTGTTTCACTATAAATGAATTGGACAGTAATTTATTTCAGTGTTATATGACTTTGAATGCTTTATTTAGTATTAATTAATTTCTTTGATGATTTGTTAAAATTTGTATCAAAATACACAACAAAATATTTGTGAGCAGTGCTAGAAAATGTTCCAATAACCCAAAAATAGCAACTGAAACAAGTAAAAAAGAAGTATTTCCTCACAAAACAATTCCTCTTCCTCATAACGGCCCTTCCTGCAGGATCCTAGCGTTAATGTTTGCTTTACACTGTGTACTGAAGGCATCTGGTATCGATTGAATCTGCCTCTCTCTTTACATCCAAAACGTGCAAAACTAGTGGGTAGAGATACCCATCGCCTCTACATTGCCGTTTAGCCCTGATTTTCTTAATGTTACCTCTTTAAAAAAAAAAAAAAAAAAAAAAAAAAAAAAAAAAAAAAAAAAAAAAAAAACACGAATCAGGAAAATTACCTCTTAATTTGCATCTTAAGACAGTTTCTACATCTACATCTACATCCGTACTCCGCAAGCCACCTGACGGTGTGTGGCGGAGGGTACCCTGAGTACCTCTATCGGTTCTCCCTTCTATTCCAGTCTCGTATTGTACGTGGAAAGAAGGATTGTCGGTATGCTTCTGTGTGGGCTCTAATCTCTCTGATTTTATCCTCATGGTCTCTTCGCGAGATATACGTAGGAGGGAGCAATATACTGCTTGACTCTTCGGTGAAGGTATGTTCTCGAAACTTTAACAAAAGCCCGTACCGAGCTACTGAGCGTCTCTCCTGCAGAGTCTTCCACTGGAGTTTATCTATCATCTCCGTAACACTTTCGCAATTACTAAATGATCCTGCAACGAAGCGCGCTGCTCTCCGTTGGATCTTCTCTATCTCTTCTATCAACCCTACCTGGTGCGGATCCCACACTGCTGAGCAGTATTCAAGCATTGGGCGAACAAGCGTACTGTAACCTACTTCCTTTGTTGTCGGATTGCATTTCCTTAGGATTCTTCCAATGAATCTCAGTGTGGCATCTGCTTTACCGACGATCAACTTCATATGATCATTCCATTTTAAATCACTCCTAATGCGTACTCCCAGATAATTTATGGAATTAACTGCTTCCAGTTGCTGACCTGCTATTTTGTAGCTAAATGATAAGGGACCTATCTTTCTATGTATTCGCATCACATTACACTTGTCTACATTGAGATTCAATTGCCATTCCGTGCACCATGCGTCAATTCGCTGCAGATCCTCCTGCATTTCAGTACAATTTTCCATTGTTGCAACCTCTCGATACACCACAGCATCATCTGCAAAAAGCCTCAGTGAACTTCCGATGTCATCCACCAGGTCATTTATGTATATTGTGAATAGCAACGGTCCTATGACACTCCCCTGCGGCACACCTGAAATCACTCTTACTTCGGAAGACTTCTCTCCATTGAGAATGACGTGCTGCGTTCTGTTATCTAGGAACTCCTCAATCCAATCACACAATTGATCTGATAGTCCGTATGCTCTTACTTTGTTCATTAAACGACTGTGGGGAACTGTGTCAAACGCCTTGCGGAAGTCAAGAAACACGGCATCTACCTGTGAACCCGTGTCTAAGGCCCTCTGAGTCTCGTGGACGAATAGCGCGAGCTGGGTTTCACACGATCGTCTTTTTCGAAACCCATGCTGATTCCTACAGAGTAGATTTCTAGTCTCCAGAAAAGACATTATACTCGAACATAATACGTGTTCCAAAATTCTACAACTGATCGACGTTAGAGATATAGGTCTATAGTTCTGCACATCTGTTCGACGTCCCTTCTTGAATACGGGGATGACCTGTGCCCTTTTCCAATCCTTTGGAACGCTTCGCTCTTCTAGAGACCTACGGTACACCGCTGCAAGAAGGGGGGCAAGTTCCTTCGCGTACTCTGTGTAAAATCGAACTGGTATCCCATCAGGACCAGCGGCCTTTCCTCTTTTGAGCGATTTTAATTGTTTCTCTATCCCTCTGTCGTCTACTTCGATATCTACCATTTTGTCAACTGTGCGACAATCTAGAGAAGGAAGCACAGTGCAGTCTTCCTCTGTGAAACAGCTTTGGAAGAAGACATTTAGTAATTCGGCCTTTAGTCTGTCATCCTCTGTTTCAGTACCATTTTGGTCACAGAGTGTCTGGACATTTTGTTTTGATCCACCTACCGCTTTGACATAGGACCAAAATTTCTTAGGATTTTCTGCCAAGTCAGTACATAGAACTTTACTTTCGAATTCATTGAAAGCCTCTCGCATAGCCCTCCTCACACTACATTTCGCTTCGCATCATTTTTGTTTGTCTGCAAGGCTTTGGCTATGTTTATGTTTGCTGTGAAGTTCCCTTTGCTTCCGCAGCAGTTTTCTAACTCGGTTGTTGTACCACGGTGGCTCTTTTCCATCTCTTACGATCTTGCTTGGCACATACTCATCTAACGCATATTGTACCATGGTTTTGAACTTTGTCCACTGATCCTCAACACTATCTGCACTTGAGACAAAACTTTTGTGTTGAGCCGTCAGGTACTCTGTAATCTGCTTTTTGTCACTTTTGCTAAACAGAAAAATCTTCCTACCTTTTTTAATATTTCTATTTACAGCTGAAATCATCGACGCAGTAACCGCTTTATGGTCGCTGATTCCCTGTTCTGCATTAACTGATTCAAATAGTTCGGGTCTGTTTGTCACCAGAAGGTCTAATATATTATCGCCACGAGTCGGTTTTCTGTTTAACTGCTCAAGGTAGTTTTCAGATAAAGCACTTAAAAATATTTCACTGGATTCTTTGTCCCTGCCACCCGTTATGAACGTTTGAGTCTCCCAGTCTATATCCGGCAAATTAAAATCTCCACCCAGAACTATAACATGGTGGGGAAATCTACTCGAAATATTTTCCAAATTATTCTTCAGGTGCTGAGCCACAACAGCTGCTGAGCCCGGGGGCCTATAGAGACATCCAATTACCATGTCTGAGCCTGCTTTAACCGTGACCTTCACCCAAATCATTTCACAATTCGAATCTCCGTCAATTTCCTTCGATACTATTGCACTTCTTATCGCTATAAACACGCCTCCCCCTTCACTGTCCCGCCCATCTCTGCGGTATACATTCCAATCAGAGTTTAGGATTTCATTACTGTTTACGTCTGGTTTCAGCCAACTTTCTGTTCCTAGTACTATATGGGCGTTGTGACCGTTTATTAATGAGAGCAGTTCTGGGACCTTTCTATAGACGCTCCTGCAGTTTACTATAAGCACATTAATATTGTTATTCCTTGTTGCATTTTGCCTACTCCTGCCTTGCCGCGTCTCAGGAGGCGTCTTGTCGGGCCTAGGGAGGGAATTCTCTAACCTAAAAAAACCCCATGTGCACTCCACACGTACTCCGCTACCCTCGTAGCCGCTTCCGGCGTGTAGTGCACGCCTGACCTATTCAGGGGGACCCTACATTTCTCCACCCGATAGCGGAGGTCGAGAAATTTGCACCCCAGCTCTCCGCAGAATCGTCTGAGCCTCTGGTTTAAGCCTTCCACTCGGCTCCAAACCAGAGGACCGCGATCGGTTCTCGGAACGATACTACAAATAGTTAGCTCTGATTCCACCCCGCGAGCGAGGCTTTCCACCTTCACCAACTCCGCCAACCGCCTGTACGAACTGAGGATGACCTCTGAACCCAGACGGCAAGAGTCATTGGTGCCGATATGAGCAACAATTTGCAGTCGGGTGCACCCAGTGCTCTCTATCGCCGCCGGTAGGGCCTCCTCCACATCTCGGATGAGACCCCCCGGCAAGCAGACAGAGTGAACACTGGCCTTCTTCCCCGACCTTTCCGCTATTTCCCTAAGGGGCTCCATCACCCGCCTAACGTTGGAGCTCCCAATAACTAATAAACCCCTCCCCCCATGTGCCTGCTTGGACCTTGCTGAAGGAGCAGCCACATGTCCACTCACAGGCAGAGCGGGCGATGCCACACGGCCAGCCTCCACATTGACCCTCCGCCTCGTGCGCCGCGAACGCCGCTGAACCCGCCACTCCCCTTGGGGAGAGGGTGGTCCAACCGCGCCCGGTACCCGCGAAGATGTCTCGACAGCAGGGACAGTGGGTGAAGCATCTAACACCTGGGGTGCACCATGCGACGCACCAGACTCCCCACTGCCGCTACACTCCGAGGCAGCAGCCTGAAGACGGCTGACCGCGGCCATCAACACGCTCAGCTGTTCGCGAAGAGTGGCCAGCTCCTCCTGCGTCCGTACACAGCAGCCACACATCCTATCCATCCTAAGAAGTCAATTTACTGTAGAGTGTTAATAAACTTTTAAATAGACTGCTAATTCACTAAAGGCGTTTGATTATTGACTAAAGTGTGATTGCTAACCACTCCTTGTAGAAAACAAGGAAAATAGCACTACCTGTCTCTGGACTGTATTCAAAACAAACACTAGCACTACTAGCACTATGGCTGACTAAAGGGACTCTCTGACTGTATTCAAAACAAACACGAGATCTATGGAACACTTAATAGCACTCTACTATTAAAGCTTCCTAAAAGCAAAGACACGCAGAAGAAGAAGTGACAAGTAAGAAAAATACAGATAATACTTAAATTAAGGTAGCTCGCTGCACAGCAGACGTGAAGCAGACGGCGGTTTAGTCTAGAATGGGGAGCCGTATTTAGGTCTTCTAGATTAAATAAATCCACTGTGAATCGAACGAAACGTTGTTCAAAATTATTTACTTAGTGGCTCAATCTCGGTGAGAATACTACGAGTCAGGACACCATTTTGGAGAACAAAGAGATAACAAAAATATTTATATATGAAGATGGTATCTGTTCTTTCGGACATGTCCTAAAGAATATACATATATTTTTCCCACTACCAACGGGTTTGGTCCTTCGCTCTTTACCACTTGTGACTCTCTACTGTGTCTCTTTTAGTGATAACTTTCTTTTTACACAGTTAATCGTTTAAATTGCTTAATAATTCAAATGATGGTTTCCTGTCTCGGCTTGAGTGCATCTCTTATCAGATCTATGCATTCACATACAAGACTCCACTATTGAACGTTTATCTCGCCTATGGCCTAGTTCTGGTCTCACCAAATCCTCTTCTGTCTTCCCACACTTCTCTTGCCTCATGCTTAATAATTCATTGCTAGTATAAGAATTCTTTGTAGGACATACAAATTACATGTTCTCTCATTTTTCTTTGTATTGGATTTTCTTTTGGATTTATTGACTCAATCCGTCGTTCTTCCCTTACTACTTTGTTTCTTATCTTGTTTTCCCTAATGCAGCCTTCCACAGATCTTATAATTTCGTTTTTGATGCTCCTAGTGGCCAAAAATTTATATTTCTCAGTTTCCAACTTTCCGCTCTATAATGTTGTCTTTTTTCGCAGTTGAACATTATGTGGGTGTATTTTTCGATGATGGCTGCGGTGTTTTGGTTACGAAAGTGAATTACTACACTGCTAACATTGTATTTTGTAAATATTCTTTCTACTAGGAAATGTTCGGTCACTTGCTGAGTAATGTTCTGTAAATAAGTCACAGCCGGTTTCCATTTCCAGCTATGTTGATATACGGTATCCAATGCCAGACACAGCCGAGATCCCAAACCCTTACTTCTTTTACTATTTGTTCGCAAGTTAGTAGGTTTTTTTAGAGCTATAACAATTTGTTCCGGAAATGGGTGCGAGAGATTACAGCTGCCATCTATCCTCTATTTAAAAAGACGTGACGTAAATAGCGGGATACTGCCAAATGATGGTTTACTTAGTGGCTCAATCTCTTTGATAATACTACGAATCAGGACACCATTTTGGAAAACAAAGAGATGACAAAAATATTTATATATGAAGATGGTATCTGTTCTTTCGGACATGGTATGTGTTCTTTCGGACATGTCCTAAGGAACATATATTGTAGATAAGAGTAATATGTTCATATAGAATATAGAATGTTCTTCATATAGAAGAGTAACATGTTCATTGTAGGTGTAGGAATGAGTGGGTGGGACATAGCACATCCATTCATGTAAAACTATTGATCAGATGTAATTTATCCATGCAGCATTAAACTTCAATCGACCTATTAAATGTAATAACTGTAAACTGTCATAACAGCTTGTAATGTGTGTGAATTCCTAATGGACCAAAGTGCATAGGTCATCGGTACCTAGGCTTACACACTACTTAAACTAAGTTAAACTAACTTACGTTAAGAACAACACACGCACCCATTCCCGAGGAGGAGTTGAACTTTCGGCGTGTAACAGCTACTCACTTCAGTACTCTGCTTCCCACTTTTACTAAGTGAGACATCGGTAACACATTTATTGAAATTAATATTAATGTTGCAATAAAGTGCAGTAAAGATGCTTCAAAAATCTTGGTGAGAGGAAAAGGGCGCTGGCTATGGTCGTTAGGCGTAGGGATACCAGGTTCGGCGACAGCTCGGCATCAGGCTTTGCTGTGTTCAGCAGTACGTTGCCGCGTCTCGCCTACTGTGCGAGGCGCTAGGTTTGGACAAAAGATGGGGTAGGGGGGGGGGGGGGCAGTTGCTTCAAGTTGCTTCAGATCACGCTCGCCTGCGTTGGTTTCCTGAGCCAGGTCTTGGAGGGGTCGCTCAACGGACAAAGTCGTACGATGAAGCTCTGAAGCGGTAGCATCCTGTTGAAAAAAGATCGCTAAGCAGTCGCTGTCAGTCCTGTCCTGTGAGCAGTTTTTGCACGTATGTTGACTCCGTCTCGTTATTACATTGCCTTACAGCATTGACCATCCTTTCAACTTTATTAAGCTTTGAGAAGGCACACCTTGGGGAGAATAGCTATAGAAAAGTAATACGTTCACTGTAGGTTTTCTGTTAAATTTGTGTGTCTGAGTTTGGGCTCCAGTGTGTTGCTTCATTTTCTTAGAACTACCCTTTGCCAACAGCTAGGTCCTAACTTTAATATAATGATCACGGTTTGGAACGACAATTTCGAGGATATTTTCACATCTAAACTAAACTCATATTATTTGTTTTTAGGATTTAGTACCTGAATCGATAAAAACGGAATCAATTTGCTGTCAGTTTGTCTGTCTGACCGCCTGTTAAGACCTCGTTTCATCAGGAACAGGTGCAGCCAAATTTGTCTGTAATACTAGGTTTACTGTCTCTTAGCGGTGTTCAAAATTTGATCTTTTATGTCAATGCAGTCAAAATGCCCGTTTACGTCACATATTTTGATACTCGTAAATTTACTCAGTTAAACCTATAGATGAGCTATCTACATAATTAAGTACCGAGTGAGGTGGTACAGTGATTAGCACAGTGGAGTAGCATTCGGGAGGACGGCGGTTGAAACCGGCGTCCGGGTATCCTGATGTAGGCTTTCCGTGATTTCCCCAAACTGCTTTAGGCAAATGCCGACATGGTACCTTTGACAGAGCGCAGGTGACATCCTCCGCCACCTTTCCCTTATCCGGTGGGACTGTTGACCTCGGTGTTTGGTCCCTTCCCTCAAATCAACCAACCAGTGAAGGAGAATCATCGAAACGAAACGCTCTAATGGCGAGACGCAAAGGGACTTATCGATACCAACCATCCAGACGAGAATAGAAAGTATTATATCCACGTGGTTGTTCCTGAATGACGCTAACCAGACATTGGAACCGCCAACCATGTTGTTCGGTACAGTGAAAACTAAAGAACATAAATATCAACCGTCGTAAAACAAACATCTACATTCACATCGCAAATGAAATGTAGAAGTATATGCGTCTGTTCTTAATTTCAAAAACAGGCACAATCGATATTTGTCGATTACAGCGGCATTTACCACGAACCGAAAACAATGGCTTCAGTAAACCGTAAGTATTTTTTGGCTCAGAATATGAATATACATCAAAAATAGTGCGGGGCCTCCCATTTGAAAATGCAAAGTTCATCCCACTCACGGACAACGGGTGGTTGGGAGTTCCCCAGTTATAGCACAGACAGAGGTCTCCTTCACTTACAGTAACTTTTCATCCAGTACTTTTCTTTCGTAGTATTCGTTCGTGTTCGAGATATTTAGTTGTCTCTAGTTAAAACAAGCATCTTGTATATGCACGGACACATCAAACAAAATTTATAAGGGAGTAAATAGACCCGGTTTACGCTATCCATTGCGAGCTTACACTTTCCTATGCAACCAATAACATCATGAAGAACTGTAGTTTTCTCCTTCATTAGAGATTACTTTTTCACCTAAGGCATTCCCTCTTCAGGCTGCAAGTGGCCCATCGGGACCGTCCGACCGCCGTGTCATTCTCAGCTGAGGATGCGGATGGGAGGGGTGAGTGGTCAGCAAACTGCTCTACCGGTCGTTGTGATGGTTTTCTGTGCCCGGAGCCGCTGCTATTCGGTCGAGGCTGAGTGCACCCCGAAAAATGGCAACAGTGCACCGCGAGCCGGATGGTCACCCATGCAAGTGCTGGCCACGCCCGACAGCGCTTAACTTTGGTGATCTCACGGGAACTGGTGTATACACTGCCGCAAGGCCGTTGCCACTTTTTCAATTAAAATGATACTTAACGAAAATTGCTTCATAAATTTATCTTCTGATTTATATGTAGTGTCAGCTCTGTTCTTATCGTATATCCTAGATAATTTGTCGGTTTCAGAAAATTGTCCTCACTTGTGAAGGAAGCACATGCTAGTCGTTAAGGAAAATTCGCAATTTGCTACGAAACAAAGCAAAATAATAAAACAATACTAAGAAGAGACAAAAGCACATAATCCACTAAAATAACATGGGCGAACTCTGCGAAAATAGGTTAACTTCCGATGTTAGGGGACGAAGACACCGGCTATACTTTCTTCCCGGAAAACCTTGAAGTGACGTGACGTGACTAGATGAGATGTGACGTAATGGCCCCCTGCCGATCTGTGTGGATACCGCCATTTAAAGTGCATTTTGGGATGTTTGTGACGGGCAGTGTGAGTTGGCCCTTGCTCTGTTTTCGGCTCGCACGGCTAATGGGTGCGGTCAGCCGAGTACCAAACACAGCAGAGCAGGTAGAAGAGAGAGAGAGAGAGGGGGGGGGGGGGGAGAGGGAGGGAGAGAGGGAGAGAGGCGGGCAGTCGTTGAACTCTGCGCGGCGCCTGCTCTGGACCAGAGATGTCAGCGTGGGCGGCGGCAGCAGCGGATGCCTCTGCCCGTTACACACGCCGGCGGCCGGACACTCGCACCTGTTCGATGGCCACCCGCCCTGCCCCAATGCACATTACAATGCCGACTTATGCACGGCTAACGTCGTTGCAGGCTGGCGTCACTAATTTGTCTCTCACCCAAAAGTGGACCCGTCCTACTGCTCATCACCGATTTCGTCCAAATTTATGGAACACTGATGGGAAAAAAAAATCGCGGCAGCATGAAGCAATTTTTCGATGGTAACGAAAATTGATAGGCGTGTTTCTACATCGGGAAGATAATGTCCATTCATATTTATCACTAGTCGCATCAGATTGGCACTAATACCGTCACTAAAGATACAGATCAGGTTCGTTTTAACTACACGCTGTAATGGTCACAACCATTAGTTACCTTTGAGATTGGACGTGGTGAGTTGATGTTCATCAAGAATGCCTTTAAGGCCACAAAGACACTACGATCAACATCTCATTATCAATGAGGTGGTGTAATAGGCCTGTGAGAAGGTGGCCGTTCCTTGTGTGACAATGTAGAAGGACTTGGCAGGAATGTGACTGCTGTCCATGAATACCGGCAGTGGTGGTCACGGGAAAGTATGGTCAGAGGAAGACGGACCCAGACAGCCACGTGGCACTACCGACGGGAAAGACCGTAGTGTTCGGTGTTTGCTCTGGCGCAATGTACTGCATTTGCATTTACAATCTGAACAGCATTTGCCACCACAGTGACACAACGAACTGTTACAAATCGAATATTTCAAGGGCCGGTCCGAGCCAGACGCCCTGTAGCGTGCACTCCAGTGACCCAAACTGTCTCCATTTGCGACTGCAGCTGTGACAAACGAGAGTTCATTGAATGACACTGTGGAGGTCTGTTGTATTTTCTGATGAAAGCTAGTTTTCCCTCTGTGCCAGTGTCAGTCCGAAGCCCGTAAGTTAGTTAGAAGGAGGCCAGTTGAGGGCCGGCAACCAAGCTGTCTGAGTGGTAGACACACTGGACCTACACGTGGACAAATGGTCTGGAATGCAAGAGTACTCTCGTGGTTAACTCACCTTCCCTGACTGTATATTTTTACGTCAATCTGGTGATTCGACCTGCTGTGCTGCCACTTATGAACGATGTTGCAGGGGGTGTTTTCCAACAGGATAACGCTCGCCCACCTGCCATTGTTGTAACCCTAACTGACATCTGGCCCCAGTAAAATACAATGCGTCCATATCTGCATTCTTGCATTTAACGTTTGGATTGTAATGTACCAGCACTTGACATTCCGGACTAGTAACAGACGGCACCCGTGTCGCTGTATCTTGTTCTTAGAAGAAGTTACTCAAGTTTGAAATCATAAAACGATTGTAAAACACACTGTAGTACAGAATGGTAATCCGAGGGTCGAGGGAGAGGTGGTCCAGTCGCTATGCAGAAACGTTTTTACCCTGTTTTCACGTTAGATACAATGCAAATAAACCGAACTAATCCTCAGTATATTGCATATTTCTTAATATTCCTCATGAAAGTCTCAAAAACGAAAGGCAAAGAAAAATTTTCGATTGCAAATAATTCCAGAAAGGGATTACAAGACATATACCAGGACTTTGAGTATAAAATTAAATTCCTTTATTATTTTACAGTTTATGATTTACAGGCGCTTGATGATATTATTCGTAAACTTTGGGGAAGCAGTAGTTTTCTCGCTATCTAGCACATATTATAAACGCTGTATTTCTGTAGTTACTTCGTTGTTTTAAAGTTTCTATAGAAAAGGAAATTTTATTTAAATTCATAAAAGGTTTTTTTTAAATCTCCCAGTTTGGCAGCAGAACACGCGTAACATATCATGTTGCAAATTACTGGCGAGGGTAGCTGGTGATGTATAATGGAATGTATTCTGATGCAGTCTTCTCGGGATGTGATTCATTTTTCCATCTCGATAAGATAGGAATGCTTTAATAGCTGTTTGCTCGAATTTTTTACCTGATCATATACCGTTTGGCCACGGTAAGTTGACGATTGTGTTAGTGCTGCCAAACGCAGTGAAAATAGACACTAATTGAGAGATATTTATTTGTCTCTGAGCGCTGCCAACGACAATTGGCTCACAGCCACGAAATATTACTGAACGCATGGAAGACTTGTGTCGAGTAGCAAGTAACATATATAAGCTCTTGCTACGGTGTTTTCAACTTACTCATATGTTCTTCTTCGAGTCGCTGTGCAAGTTAATTTCAGACACTTTCTTCGGGTACTTATTGAAGAAACGCTGTCGTGCTTAAAAATAAGTACAGTCGCCACTGTTGTTGCGTTATTATTATTAATGAATAAAAATCATGAAGAAATACAAAAATAAAGAAAGATAATGAAATAAATGTTACATGATTACATGTTGATGTTACGAAGAGACACTAACCAAAATAAGAGGACCTCACTTTCATGAAAAACTTTCTGAGGATGTAGTATGCAAATTTCCAGCGTCTCTTGTTCGACACCAGGAAACAAAAATGCAACGAGCTATCCCACTAAAATATTTCCTTTTAACTACTCTTCGATTTTTGCAAGCAGTATTTGTTACTTATATTACATTCGTAATGCATTCATGTTGACGGTAACATTAAAAAACAGCAAAAAATTTAATACGTCTGTACTGTGATTCTGCTTTCTCTTCTGGTGAACCAGATTTGTTAGTAAACTCATTTCACAGTTCCTTCCGTCGGAGGATCGACTCCTCCCTCGGGCGTGGGTGTGTGTGTTGTCCTTAGCGTAAGTTAGTTTAAGTTATATTAAGTAGTGTGTAAGCCTTGGGACCGATGACCTCAGCAGGTCGGTCCCATAGTAACTTACCACGAATTTTCGAAAATTTTCTTCAGACGGTCCTTGTCTTATGTTAGGGGTTCCAGAAGCCATTTGTTTCGGCCCGTCTAGCTTTCTGCCATTCTTCTTTTCGTTACTAACGTTTTCTCACCGGTGGTGGACACACAAAACTTCTGCAAGTTCGACAAAAACTTGTAAGAACTGAAAATTCGTCAACAGAGTGTACGCTGATGTGAAACTCCCTGGTAGACTAATAGTTCGTGCCGGACAGGGGACTCAACCTCGAACCCGCTCTGGCACTCTGTTTTAATGTGCCAAGATGTTTCATGCTAGAATCTCTTTCCGCTAACTTGATAAGATAACTTTCTGAAGTTGACGAAATTGTGGAGTCTACGTGCACTGCAGCATTGTTTATTGCTGTGTGTTGCGTTGTTGTTCTTTTCTGTTGTGTTCGCATCTCTTTACTTTATACAATGAGTCAAGAGGCCGTCCCTGGATCATCACGGGGTTCTCGTGGTTCAACGGCGACTCCTAAGAGGAAAAGAAAACCAGTAATTCGCAGTAGTGAACGAAAAATGATAGAGAATATATTAGTGTTTTGTGACGGAGAGAAGGAGAAGAAAGGATTATTCCATCCGTTTGCGCAGTCTCAATTAAGAGCTGCTACGTACGCAGGAACGGGCGTCTCCAGTTTTACACGGCTGAGGAGGTTTTCCACATCTCATCCAGGTGAATCACCTATTACCCCTGGGAAGAAATGAGCCAGTACTATTCATTACGCATACGTAGATAGATGGCAATAATTTTCCGGGAAAGTTTACAGCATATTGCGCTGTATACGACTTGCTTAATTTGTTCATGTCCTGCTGTTTCCCGAGAAAAAAATTTGCCCCTCGATGGCGCGGGGTTCGGTTATAAGTCAGCTGGTAATGGCAACCTGCAAAAATAACATACACGCACAATCCTTTCTTGGCAATTTATCTGCAATCCCAAATTATCCTTTGCTTTTCCGTGTCATGCATTTCAGGAGCAATAGGAATAGATACACTATACTGAACATTATTTCCATTTATTTGTAGTTAAGTATCGTAAAAACTGAGAGTAAAAAAGTAAAAAAAAAAGGCTCGCTGAATGGCCGCGCGGTTTGATGCGCCATGTCACGGACTGTTCGGCCCCTCCCGCCGGCGATTCTAATCCTACCTCGGGCATGGGTGTGTGTGTTGTTCTTCGCATGTAGTGTGTAAGTCTAGGGACCTCAGAAGCTTGGTCCCTTAGGAATTCATACGCATTTGAACATTTTGAAAATAAAAAACAGTTTATGTAAAGGAACTCGATCCCACGATCCTCAGACTACCGTTCTGTACTTTATCCCCTATGTCAACCACTGCATGGAAGCAATACTGATATAAATGACTAATTTCATGCCCAATCCACGGAGAAAATATTATTTCTTCTCAGTTCTTGGCCATCTGGAGCCTCCATAACTGCCACTTTCACTTCTGACTAAGCCCTACATAAATCATAAATTGGTGTGAAATGGGTGTTGATTAGCAGGCTCGGTCTCCTTGTCAGTCATAGAAATTGTTTCAATGGAAACACGCAGCGTTAAAGAACATCTAACGCCTAATTTAAATAACTTGTTGGGTAACAATCACGCCTTCGAACTGATTTTGTCCAACTCATGCCCTCAGTGTCATATGATAAATGCCGCGAGATGTAGCCGTGCGGTCTGAGGCACCTTCCCACGGTTCGAGCGGCTCCCCCCGGCAGAGGTTTGAGTCCTCCCTCTGCTATGGGTGTGTGTGTTGTCCTTAGTGTAAGTTATTTTAAGTTAGATTAGGTAGTGTGTAAGCCTAGAGATCGATGACCTCAACAGTTTTGTCCCATAGGAATTTACCACCACCACATGCTGCCTAGCCCCCTTAGCAATAGTTCAAGTGTCACTTGTACGTTGTACACACGTAATTTGGTAGTAGCAGTGTGTGTTGGAGGCCACAGTAAATTCGAGACATTGATATGCAACGATTTTCCTTTCCCAGTTTACCATAAACTAGCTTTCTACCTGTAGCATCGCCCATCTGCACATATGTAACATATATGGCACATGTATATAGGGTGTAGCGCCTATAAGTAGAAATATTTTCAGCTGGTACCTTAATGTATATATACACACATCAGTGGGTTGGTTATTTTTCTCCATGCGTTGAACAATCTCCCAAGAAATACGTCACAAATGTTACTACCTTGTGTTTTCTGCATGGGTATAACTGCACCATTATGTGGACTACGTCTGTCAGTCTAGGCTAACTATTTTGCGTCCACACATCCACAGCTTAATATCTGACTTGCTGCTCAGGAGAAAATCAGCATTAATGGCATGCTCTTGCCACATGTACTTGGCAGTACTATCCAGCATAAGAATATACAACATGTAATAGCTGCAAGTATTATTCTGCAGATGACGTACATGCTGATGTAATGTTGTTCAGTACACCGTCTTCAGTCACCAATAGAATTATCTGCACTTAAACCCATGACAGCCCATACGTCTGATTCTCTGTTGTATGACATCATATATCACCAGAGACCGTTAAATTTATTTGTGGTTTGCAGCCAAGTAGCATGATCTTAGATCCTGAAACACGTTGACAAAAGTATTATCTTTCTGCAGTGCACGTTCTCACAATATGGTTCACACTGAATCGAATTTTTACTTGCTACTTGCAAAATATTCCATGCCAATTAAGTACAGGAAAGAAATACCAGAGAGTCGTTTCAGAACATTTTTACATACCACCACCTTCCCATCCCCATTCCCATCCCTAGGGGTGGTACGGATGTCTTACTCCTGCAGGACTTTTACACAAACATGAGCCATTAGATAACAAATTTGGTCGAAATTGCTCCAGATATAATATCTGAGTTACGCTTTTAGGTCACCCCCCTTTCACCCCAAACCACAGCCATATGGGTGCTATGGGGGTCATACTGTCGAAGTAATTTTTTCATAGATATAATCCACATTATAAAAATAAATATACACATGTACATGTTAGAAAGTCAGAAAGTCAAAAAGTAATGTAGAGTAATGAAATTTCGAGAATACAGTTATCCAGGTACCATATTTAAGTGATTAACATTGCAAGAGCACAGGTTAATGTAAGCACGAGATTAGTCATTGAATATGTAAAATGATGGTATATTAAGAACCGGTGTAACCGCCAGACTGTTGGATGCAAGCTTGCAAAAGTGCATGAATTGTGTTGTACAGGTGCCGGATGTTATCTTGGCTTGTGGGCTGGAGTTCCATGCCTGTTGCTCTTCATAGGTCAATATAGCTACACTTAATGCTAATTGTGGATGTCGCTAGAGTTGTCGTTCGATGATGTCCCACATGTACTCGAGTGGAGACAGATCTGGTGATCGAGAAGGCGAAGGCAACACGCCGATGCTCTGTGGAGTAAGCTGGGTTGTGGACGAGCGTTATCCTGTTGGAAAACACCCTCTGGAATTCAGTTCGTGAATTTCAAAAGCAGGTCGAAACACCACAATGACGTATAATTTTGCTGTGAGGTGCGTGTGATAACGACGAGACTACTCCTGCTGCAATACGAAATCGAACCCCAGATGTAGGTCCAGTGTTTCTAGCACACAGAAAGGATGTTTGCACGCCCTCAGCTGGCCTCCTCCTAACCAACACATGCCCGTCACCGGGGCAGAATCAGCTTTCATCCGAAAAATCTACAGACCTCTACTCGGCAATTCTATAAGCTCTCGCTTGACACCGCTAAAGTCGCAAATGACGGTGGTTTGGGGTCAGTGGAGAGCGCGCTAAAAGGCGTCCGGCTCCGAACTGTACTCGAAGTAACCGATTCGTGACAGTTAGTCGCGTCACTGTTGTGTCAAATGATGCTCAAATTGATGATACAGATTCAGTACGATGTGCCAGTACAAACACTGAACCCTATGGTCTTCCCGTCGGTAGTTCCACGCGGTAGTCTGGAACCCGGTCTTTTTGCGCCCTTACCTTCCCGTGACCATCATTGCCAGCAATCACGGACAGTGGTTATATGTATTCCAAGTGTTTGTACATTATCGCGCAAGGAACATCCAGCTTCTTGCAGCCCTATTACACGACCTCATTCATACTGATTAGTATGTTGGTCATAGCACGACTCTGTTGTGACTGACGCAAAATTTTAATAGAAATCATCTTTCAGGTGTATAAACACACCCACTAAATTTCGTTTTTGTTGCATAGCTCCTTCTTGGTGTTGCAGTTTTTTCAACATTCTAGTCATTAAGTATTTGAGAATAATTTGAGAATGAGAGCACCTAGCAACTTGGAACAATCCTCAGAAAATGAAGAAAGGAAAAAAGTCTATCGCTTATTGCATTTGCCCTGTTTATTCAATAAAACTGCCCCAACACTCAGTACGTTTTCACTAATTATTTCTTTTCTACTAACTTTCTTCATTACACACTTCGGTGGTAGTATCATAAAGTCATGTCTGTGGTGAAACATTGGAAGAGCTACTGTAACAGTTAAGTGTTTCACTGAAATGAAATAATAATTTCGAGTAGCTTCATATAAATTCATTAATGCCATTTGGCAGTAGCAACTCACTTTTAACGGACCATAGTTTCAGTTCATGAAAAGTTTGGGGGCACAGTCACTTCAAGGTATTTTAGTAGCTGCTCAGTATCTTCGATACTACGTTGTTTTATAAGGTTATCAACGTTACTTTTATGCATGTACAGTAATAATGCAACTTGCGTGAATGTCTGCGTGAATGCTTCTTTGTAGCTAAATACAGTGCTGATAGATTTTTAAAAAACAGTGACCACGCCTCTCTCAACATTGCATATATCATATATTTTATTTGACTTAATTTGTGCAAAATATATAAACTTTAAATTACAGTTCTCGTATTACGTATTCTTGAAATTAATTGCAGTGACCGGTTGGCCCACTGTAATGTTCCTTATTAGGGAAGTTGTTTAAATAGTAAAACCTAACGGCAGCGTTAGAGTGTTCGAACCACTGATTTCACTGTCCCTGTAGTTCTTTATTTACCAGGCGATTTTCAATACGTTTGTGATATCTCATCAAATAAAAAATGATAAACTGATAGACCGTGTATCGGGAGACAAACGTAACGAGTAAACACCCAAACGAGGATTTGCACTTAAAGGACAATCGTGACAGTTCTTTTGCACCATGCGGGTATGCTCGAGAGGTAAGTGGGAAGTGTGGGATACCTCTAACCAACCATTAAAGCAGTCACGCAAACCGTACCTGCAATGAAAACATGTGAAATAACCGTTGCCCATACCGATAAAGAAAAAACATATTAGCAGGCAGGTGGTGAAGCAGTACTCTGCGTCTCGAGACAGGCGATCAAGAAAATAAATTTTGTAAACAACGTAAGAAATATGAATTCATTCACACATATATAACCAACCTTAAAGTAAACAGCTGGTTAAAATCACCATAGATAAATTACTGCCATACGTTTACGAAGCATTGTAATGTTGTCCGCCAGGATCCCTAGGTGTAGACACTGACGCGAAACGCCATCTTGTGTGCTTCAACGATATACACTCGAACCGTATGTACAACCAGATTGAAAGTGCCTCTGTGGAGAAGTCAGACTAAAACTACATGAAGAAGAGTATCAGGATTCTAAATAGTATCACAGGCAACAGTCTGGATGACCTACTGATTTGACGTCAATCAAAGTAGTCCTGCTATGTTGGTACTGGGTCATTGCTGAAAGCAAGGGGAAAGTAAAGCTGTTGTATTTCCTGACTGCATGTAACTCTGCCAGACTGAGCACCAGGAGAAACATACGGCACTCCTCATTGGTAAAGAAGACAGAATTATTTCTTTGCATGCTGCTAAATGGCACGTCTTTATCCCAGCTGACAACTGCCTTTTGGGTAGAGTAAAACATCAGAGTTCCACGAAGAGATGATGAGTTGCATATTTCCTTTAATTAGTTAGAGAGTTATCCCATCTTTCATTCAACTCGAAAAATCAATTCTTGTTCGAACGTGCCTCAAGACAATTTCAGTTATTCATATTATTATTTTGTACTCTTCCTTTCTCTCCCGCCTTACATACTTCTTCCTCTGTGTTTCTTTTTCCTTTGGTCATCCTATTTTGTAGCTTTTTTCCTCTTCCGTTTTGCCTTTGAGTTCTTCCCCCAACAGGTATTTTAATTTCGTTCATCGTAATGGATGATTTTAGAAATCTTCTGACTGAGTCACAGATGTAATCATTAAGGACTTCACCAGTTACTTTTTTTTTCATTCGTGGCACGACTTGCTACAGACGTTTATAGCCATTTTCTAGTGCAATTATTTACATTGATATTTCATGAATGTCTGTGTGCGTGTTGCTCTGCCTCTCTCGCCCCGAATACGTCCATTTGTGGTTTTACTAGATTCGTAAAACGGAAAACATAAACCTTGTAATACTGTACACGCTAGTGTATTTACTTGCATCTACTTGTGGATACTGTTCTTACTACGTTGTACACAAATTCATCACACCCAAACCATCCCTCACACTGTTTGTTTGCATGAAATCAAAATGTTGTACACAGCTATGAAATGGAACCAGAATGTGAGAACTGTGAGAGGGAAAGCGAATGGTCGACTTGGGGCTGTTGGGAGAAGTTTAGGAAGGTGTGGTTCGTCTGTAATGGAGACCGCATGTAGGACGCTAGTGCACCTATTCTTGAGTCTGTTCGAGTGTTTGGTATCCGTACCAGGTCGGATTAAAGGAAGATAGCAAAGCAGTTCAGAGTCGGGCTGATAGATTTGTTACCGATTGTTCTGAACAACACGCAGGTGTTATGGAGTTTCTTCAGGACCTCAGATGGAAATCACTCGAGGGATGGCGACGTTCTTTCCGAGGTATGCTACCGAGAAAATTTAGGAAACCGGTATTTGAAGCTGACTGCAGGATGATTCTACTGCTGTCAACGTGTATATTGCGCATAAAGACCACGAACATAAGGTACAAGAAACTTGGGGTTATTCGGAGGCATAAAGAGCGTCGTTTTTCCCTCACTCTATTTGCGAGTGGAATAGGAAACCAAATGACTGGTAGTGGTACAGAGTACCCACCGCCACGCGCTGTACGGTGACTTGAGGAGTATCAATGTAGATGTAGATACTATCGTAGTATGGTTTCCCAAAAAGTTTGTATACAGTCAGGTGAGTTCCGTTTTTCGTGGATTACGCTGTTTACATCAAGTTATTCTGCTAACAGTAACACCACTCACTACTCCATCTACAACTACATCTACATAGATACTTCCCAAGCTACCGTATGGTGCGGGGCGGTGGGTACCCTATACCACCACTAGTCATTTGCTATCATGCTCCATTCGCAAACAGAGCGAGGGAAAAACGCCTACCTATATACCTACTTATTAGCCTAATTTCTTCACGCTCCTTACGCGAACTGTATGTTGGCGACAACAGAATCGACCGGCAGTAAACTTCAAATGACAGTGCTCGAAATTTTCTCGATAGTGTTTCGCAAAAAGAACATCGCCTTCCCTCCAGGGATTCCCATTTGAGATTTCTAAGCACGCCCGTAACGTTTACGTGTTGTTCAAACCTACGGGTAACAAATCTAGCAGCTCGCCTCTGAATTGCTCCGAAGTCTTCCTTTATTCTGACCTGGTACGTACCCCAAACACTCGAGCAGTACTCAAGAACAGCTCGCATCAGAGTCCTATATGCGGTCTCCTTTACATGTGAACCATCCTTTCCTAAAATTCTCCCACTACACCGAAGTCGACCATTCGCCTACCTTTCCACAGTTCTCATACTCTCGTTCCACCTCGTATCGCTTCGCAAACGTAACGCCCAGATATTTAAACGACTTGACTATGTCAAGGACGACACTACTACTATACTATATTCGAACATTACAGGCTTGATCTTCCTCCACACATTCCTACTTACATATTTCCACATTTAGGGCTAACTGCCATTCTTCACACCAACTGGAAATTTTGTCTAAATCGTCTTATATCTTCCATCAGTCACTACTCAACTTCGTCACTTTAGTGTACGCTACAGCATCACCAAACAACCGCAGATTGCTGCCAACCCTGTCTGCCAAATCATTTACGTAAACAGAGAACAACAGCGGTCCTATCACACGATACCCCTGTCTCCGATGAACACTCGTCGTCAAGGACAGCATACTGGGTTCAATTACACTCCTGGAAATGGAAAAAAGAACACATTGACAACGGTGTGTCAGATCCACCATACTTGCTCCGGACACTGCGAGAGGGCTGTACAAGCAATGATCACACGCACGGCACAGCGGACACACCAGGAACCGCGGTGTTGACCGTCGAATGGCGCTAGCAGCGCTGTATTTGTGCACCGCCGCCGTCAGTGTCAGCCAGTTTGCCGTGGCATACGGAGCTCCATCGCAGTCTTTAACACTGGTAGCATGCCGCGACAGCGTGGACGTGAACCGTATGTGCAGTTGACGGACTTAGAGCGAGGGCTTATAGTGGGCATGCGGGAGGCCAGGTGGACGTACCGCCGAACTGCTCAACACGTGGTGCGTGAGGTCTCCACAGTACATCGATGTTGTCGCCAGTGGTCGGCGGAAGGTGCACGTGCCCGTCGATCTGGGACCGGACCGCAGCGACGCACGGATGCACGCCAAGACCGTAGGATCCTACGCAGTGCCGTAGGGGACCGCACCGCCACTTCCCAGCAAATTAGGGACACTGTTGCTCCTGGGGTATCGGCGAGGACCATTCGCAACCGTCTCCATGAAGCTGGGCTGCGGTCCCGCACACTGTCATTTTCGCCCATGAAAGGTGTGGGAATCAAAGTCCTAACGTATATCTGTGGTTTCATTAGCACCCTTTACACCACCCCCTGAGGCCTATGCGTCCCAATAGCGAGCGGCAATGTGTCTGAAATGTTTTCCTCGGTCACCGTAAGAAAGTAGCGATTTCTACGCTGTGGATCATAGTTCTGAACTACATCATAGAGGCATTAAAACAAGGGATGAAATGTGGGTAAAAGAGAGGTGTAACGATCTTCCCTTAGGGTGACAGATCCGAGGTGGCATTGGGCAGAATTGTAGTGAAATTTGGTATCACTGTGACCTCACTAACCTAACGTCACACCTTTTACTTGCATGCATCGTTGATGTTTGAAGCAACGCCGAGCCCGAGGATGATGTCCTAGGGCGCCACACTGTTGCACCGCTATAGAGGAAGGTTGTAGGAAATGTTTGCCAAATTGCAAATTTCTCGTCGCACTGGGAAAGAATCATGCGGTTAAGGAAGAGTGAGTCTTTCATTTTAGTGCGCAATGTATTTCTTCATACGCCTTTATGTTAGATTTCTAGATAAGGCTACATTGTTATGCATTTGGTGAGTAAGCTCTACGTAACATACTTCTGAATTCTGCTATTTGAAGATGAGCAACGAAAGAAGAAAGGAGGTAATTATATATATATATATATATATATATATATATATATATATATGTCATGTTTGAATTACACCTTCTACATGAACAAATTATACTTGAATATTGACTTATAGAGACCGAAATACTTCTTGGAACACAATAAAACATGCATACTTCCAGCAGAAAGATTATATTTTCACATAGTGTGTAAGATGGTCATGTCATTTTGATTTTTATATGTCATCGATATGCACTTGAGAGAGAGAGGGATTTACGTTACTCTTAAACAGTCTTTGGTCTTGTCGTGGCACAGTATTTGCCTCTGCTCTGTCTGATACATTCTAACTTGAAGTGTGGTGGGTGACGGACATAATCAGTAGTGCTGTGTTGACTTGTGATTGTGTATGTTAGATGAAGGAAGATTTATTATAAAAGACGGCAAGAATGACTGTGATGTATACGATGAAAGGTAAAAGGAATATAAATTTTGATAAATGTGATTGTTTTCGAAGAGAAGTTGAGGTAAGACTGCAGCACTACACACCTGCTTTGTCTTAGTGATTACCGTCAGCTAGTTAACTTGCTCAGAGCTGAGATAAGTACCACTCCACTTCTCTGAGTCATGCATTAACATAGTAACTGATTAAGTCGTTTGATTTTATAGAAATTCTCTGTTAACATTGCAACCTCTAAATCATTGTTCACTTTGTTGACCATAGTATCGTTCAGACCTATGTTACGTGTGAAGATCGCGCTAAGTATTATTCTGTCTCTTTGAATATCTACTTTATTCTAAAATCGTTATCTTGGCATATCATTTCATAGAAACAGCTACTCTCCCCATCCCACTTTTGTCATTACTCGTTACCACATGCAGCACTTCCAATATATATACTTGCTGTTTGCTGCTGGGCTTTCGAGACATCTGAAACACTGTTGTCCAGACACGAGATAAGTAGAAATTTTAATTAGGGCCAGATATCTGTTTTACTTCAGTTGCACTTTTGACATAAAGACAAATTGCATTCAGGTCAGTTACAGTTCAGTTTATATTAGGTTCTACTTAGTCAAAGTTTAGCATACGACTTTCAGTTGGATAACAGTTTGTGGGGACATAGGTTTTCGTAATACGCAGATTTTATAGGGTGAGAGGCAAAGTTTGCCTAAATTTCAGACTGGTACAAAGTATAGAAGGGAGGTTATAAGTGCTTCAGGCTTTCTCGTATGTTTTTCAAATGTGATTCTGTCACCATCAGTTAGACTTTAGCCACAGTCAGGTCACCGCTTTGCAACCGAGTCATGTTAACTTCACTGCACGGACTGTTGGTGTACTTCAAATAATAAAGGAACCTAAGTTCCGTAACTGGGTAGACTTTGACCACTTTTCGGATTCAAATGTGTTTATCGTGATTATTATTCAAGTTCTGTGATACTTGTTAGTGAGTTCAGGGCCTTGTTTGAAGGGATTAAATGCTAATATTAGTACAATATATTTTCTAATATGCAGAGGAAGTAATGAAAAAAATTCAAAACTTTGTTAAGGCTTTCGTGGCCACTTGTTGACAAACTGCCTATTGGCTGCTATGAACGTCGGCCGAAAAACCCGAGACAGGAACCATTAGGCAGTTTGTCAATGCAGAAATTGCTGGCGTTCATAGTTAACATGAATTTGGGACACACTGAGTGGCCTATACTTCCACCGCAACTACGTAAGATTTTGTGAGTAATATAACAAAACAGAATGAAACTTTGACCACATAGAAATACATAGAATGATTTAAAATATTCTAAAGAGCTTTCTTAAGCCTCATAAAAGAATAAAACTACTCCTCATACGTAATCGAAACAGTAAATTGCATGATAGAAATTAAAAATATAATAAACACACAGTTCTAAATTTATTAGAGGATAATATCTTTAATTTCATCTATTTTAACGCTAAATCCTCCTTTCAACACATCCGGTGCAATTACAACCAAGCTTTGTCATTCTTCATTTATTTACTCAATGTCTGACACTTATGGCCATGTAAACTTCATCCCTTGTTTCTGGAGATATTTGACATTAAATGTTATACCAGAATCACTGCCTGAACCACAACATCCTAAATTTGAGTAGTGTTTGACTGACATTTGTTTTTCTTAGCTGTAGCCACATTGACAATTACAGGTAAACCTTTGTCTGTATACTGATGATTAATGTTTGCATTCCTTAGTTCCGCAGTGTCATTGGCATTAACATAGTATGTATGATCCTGGGGTAACAATGACCGTAGGTAAAAAGAACACCGAAACAGAGATATCATGCAGATGACTTCGTAAATCGTAATATACATGTGAACAAAAAGGTAATCAGTGGTCGGTTTTGAGAATTTGTCCAGTAACATAACATGATATAGTTCAAAAACACTGAGGGCTCAGAAGTTAAAGGATTTCGGTGGTTTTTTCACAACCAAATTTTAACATACTTTTTCGTATACAGTTATGTCACAATAGGTTCCTATACTTTTACGTAAGAAAATCTGCACTAGAAAGAGGAATCTAGCGTATAGTTATGGAACTTTACCACCAAGAAGTTAGACTAAACACCCAACTGACAGCTAGCAGAGATCTGTAAAACTTTTGATCTATGACTGGTCAAAGTAACCACGGCAATCAAAGTACATCTGATTTACGGTACACGTCGAGTGTGACGTAAATAAACCTAGAGTAAAGAAGGAGGTCAGAAGAGTGATATTTCTCGATCTATCCGAATTTTCACAGATTTCATTACCTAAATGTAGTAACATTTTCTGCAGAATTGTTTCTGAGGAAAGAATTACGTACACTCCTGGAAATGGAAAAAAGAACACATTGACACCGGTGTGTCAGACCCACCATACTTGCTTCGGACACTGCGAGAGGGCTGTACAAGCAATGGTCACACGCACGGCACAGCGGACACACCAGGAACCGCGGTGTTGGCCGCCGAATGGCGCTAGCTGCACAGCATTTGTGCAACGCCGCCGTCAGTGTCAGGCAGTTTGCCGTGGCATACGGAGCTCCATCGCAGTCTTTAACACTGGTAGCATGCCGCGACAGCGTGGACGTCAACCGTATGTGCAGTTGACGGACTTTGAGCGAGGGCGTATAGTGGGCATGCGGGAGGCCTGGTGGACGTACCGTCGAATTGCTCGACACGTGGGCGTGAAGTCTCCACAGTACATCGATGTTGTCGCCAGTGATGGGCGGAAGGTCCACGTGCCCGTCGACCTGGGACCGGACCGCAGCGACGAACGGATGCACGCCAAGACCGTAGGATCCTACGCAGTGCCGTAGGGGACCGGACCGCCACTTCCCAGCAAATTAGGGACGCTGTTGCTCCTGGGGTATCGGCAAGGACCATTCGCAACCGTCTCCATGAAGCTGGGCTACGGTCCCGCACACCGTTATGCCGTCTTCCGCTCACGCCCCAAGATCGTGCAGCCCGCCTCCAGTGGTGTCGCGACAGGCGTGAATGGAGGGACGAATGGAGACGTGTCGTCTTCAACGATGAGAGTCGCTTCTGCCTTGGTGCCAATGATGGTCGTATGCGTGTTTGGCGCCGTGCAGGTGAGCGCCACAATCAGGACTGCATACGACCGAGGCACACAGGGCCAACATCCGGCATCATGGTGTGGGGAGCGATCTCCTACACTGGCCGTACACCTCTGGTGATCGTCGAGGGGACACTGAATAGTGCACGGTACATCCAAACCGTCATCGAACCCATCGTTCTACCATTCCAGACCGGCAAGGGAACTTCCTGTTCCAACAGGACAATGCACGTCCGCATGTATCCCGTGCCACCCAACGTGCTCTAGAAGGTGTAAGTCAACTACCTTGGCCAGCAAGATCTCCGGATCTGTCCCCCATTGAGCATGTTTGGGACTGGATGAAGCGTCGTCTCACGCAGTCTGCACGTCCAGCACGAACGCTGGTCCAACTGAGGCGCCAGGTGGAAATGTCATGGCAAGCCGTTCCACAGGACTACATCCAGCATCTCTACGATCGTCTCCATGGGAGAATAGCAGCCTGCATTGCTGCGAAAGGTGGATATACACTGTACTAGTGCCGACATTGTGCATGCTCTGTTGCCTGTGTCTATGTGCCTGTGGTTCTGTCAGTGTGATCATGTGATGTATCTGACCCCAGGAATGTGTCAATAAAGTTTCCCCTTCCTGGGACAATGAATTCACGGTGTTCTTATTTCAATTTCCAGGAGTGTAGTATGTGCGTCGACGGGATTAGACGCTTGGGTGTCCCCGGCGGGCGTGCCGCCTAAGTGAAACGGGTCCGGAACCACGCCTGTCCTCACGGCTGAGCGCGTTGCGACAACTGCCTGCACTCCCACACACGCCGCACCTGCGTTCGCCCAGCTAATGACAGCAATTTGCGAGCGCATTTTAGGCGTTCGACACACTTTGACCCAGCCGTTTGCTGCCGCGTCTCACTTTCACGAGAGAGTAATTTGCTCGCGTCGACACCCACACAGCCGACAGTACGCGTACAGCACTCTCACGCACACGAAACGCGCACGCTTGTGACATAACAACGCCCTGCCCAAGAATGCAAGGGAAGTCATACAGTTCTAATTATCACCGAGAAAAAAATTTAAGTTATGTAATTACTTTTTTATTTGTTCACAGGTACCTGTCAGTAGCCGTTGTAAACAATGAAATCCCCGAACGAACGTAGCGTAGCTGGCCTCTAGGATAGGCAAAACAACGTGGGAAAGCGCATTTACAACGAAGAGCATCGGGCGGTAATTTGGTATCTGCATCTGAAGGGCAACAACGCTGCAACAGACAAGCTGAGGTGCTCAAACCGCACGGGAAAAATTTACTATCATAAGGCACAGATGGTTCTATCATAAGGTTCAGATGGTGCAGATGCTTCTAATGTGCTCACACAACAGGGTGTTTCACTTCCTGGCAGACTAAAACCGTGTGCCACACAGAGATACGAACTCGGCACCTTTGCCGTTCGCGTGCAACTGCCCTACCGACTGAGCTATCCACACACAACACAGTACCACTACTCACAACTTTAGTTCCGCCGTGTGCCTTTTTAACTTGCTGTGAATACGGGTTGTGGATAGTGTTCAAATGGTTCAAATGGCTCTGAGCACTATGGGACTCAACTGCTGTGGTCATCAGTCCCCTAGAACTTAGAACTACTTAAACCTAACTAACCTAAGGACATCACACACATCCATGCCCGAGGCAGTATTCGAACCTGCGACCGTAGCAGTCTCACGGTTCCGGACTGCGCGCCTAGAACCGCGAGACCACCGCGGCCGGCTGTGGATAGTGTTTGGGGAGCTCAGCCACTAGAGCATTTTGCCACGGAACGCAAACATCCATGCTTGTAGTCTCTGTCTAACACGCAGTTGTAATCTGCCATGAAGTTTCATAGCGTCGCACACACCACTGGAGAGTGAGAAATTCATTCTAGAAGAGAATATTTGCATGTTATCTGTAAATCGTCTAATTGTTTACTTAAGTCATTTTAGAGTCATAACATGCATTTTTAGCTTGAATTTCACATTATAAAAAAACTGAAGTGAAGTTCAAAAATTTGAAAGCCGATAAAAATCTCCATTTGTGTCATGTCGTGCCTGTGACGTCACTGGCTATCACGCTGCTCCAGCTGCCCAAACACTCATTCACGGTGATATTTTGTTTTGGTACTTACCTTTCAGAAAATGGATAAGAAACGGCCTGCAGTACCACATTATACAACATTTTACAAACATATATGAAAACTCCCTAAAAATTACATTGGATCGCTTTAAAGTAGGAGAAGATGCTTGCAGCTCGCTCGTAGAGCTCCAAACTAGACAGTTATCACTGTGTTGGCTTATTTCTGTGAGGTCGATTCTGATGTAAGAATAACCGATCAGTATTCAGCACTATGTATCACTTTGAAGTACGTGTCGATGATTCATGATTACAAATGAATGGAATAAGGGAGAAAATTACATTTTGACAATGTTCCAGTCTCTGTAACTATATTAAGGACATCAGTTTTAATGGAAACAGTTGACACAGTAGCTCAGTTTGTTCTGTCTGTGGCCTGGCTGCCCTGTGCAGTAATAATAGTAACAATAATAATATTATAATAATAAGGAAATCAAATACTCAGGGCGGACCAAATACTAATATGAACGCAAGAAATCCAGACACATCTATGTAAAAATCATCAGTATTCTGGTCAGCGTCTGTCAACTCAGTGACCTCGTCTGAAAAAAATACGTTCCATAGGCCTCAACAACCTCTGGTCCTAGCCGGTTCTGAAACGAACCAAGCCAAACCACTGAAATACAAGTGAACATAGATTGTGCACGCAATCACAACTTTATCCCAGATAGTACACAATCCACCCGTCAAGAGACGGCAACTGGACTTTCGGATTCTGGGAGTCCATCCAAGCACAGCAGAGAATGTCGGAGACCTCTGGTAAACTTCCTTACAGACAAAAAACATTCATCGAAACACTGAACTTCAACACACTCTTCCAAACAGGAAAACTACACAACCTCACTCAAGAAACCGACCAGCAACGAATGCTCCTCCTTGTTCATCAAGAAACACGACTGACAGACTACGAATCCGTGGACAATGGAAATTACCGCAACTTCAAGAGCAAAGCTCAACAGAAACTCGCGAAAAGTGCACCAGTCTTAGGCATGGCTTCTCTTTTGCAAAGAGCTATCGACAACTCTGTCAAGAAAATCTCACCCGTGAACAATCGACCTACGGAAAAGCGCATCCAGAGCGCCAAAAAAAGTATACCCTTATCAATGCACTTGCCCCCAACATCGACAATAAGACGAACCCCGAAAGCGTCGAAAAATTCTGGAACCAACTCGAAAAGACTATGAGCAAAATTCATCAAGACAACATGAAAATCCTAATGGCAGACCTCAATTCTCAACTTGGCATAGAAAATATCAATCGAAAAATTATTGGCAATAATTCTGCACACTAAAACACAAACGAGAACGGCACGCTGCTGGTTGGTATCTGCCAACAATTTTACTTCAAGATTATGTCTACCCACTCCAGAAAACCCTCACACAAACAAAAAACGTGGCGATCACAAAATCCAGCAACTCGGTTAATACCAGATGGATCATGTAGCCATCTCCCACGCCCGCTACAGAACCATCCGTGATGACCAAGTCCGACGGGGTGCGAACATCGATTTGGACCATTACCTTACATGAATCAAAGTAAAAATTTCCCCAAAGAGAGTTCACCACAAAAAAGTCCACATCCAAAAGTTTGATGTATCGAAAATTCAGGAAACAAAAGTCGCAGAAAAATGGGAGAAAGAATCGGCGAATAATTGAACTGAATTCCGCAACAAAATTATCAGAAAAGCGAAAGAACTGATCCCATTGCAAAAGTAGATAAAACAACGAGGTAGAAATCTGACTGTGATCAAGCCGTCATTAACCTCCGACTCGCCTTCCAAAAGTACAACAGCCACAAATCACCAGAAACCCAACAGCAATTCCTCAACACCCACAAGCAGACGAACAGAACCATCAGGAAAGCAAAATGCGATTACATCACTGAACAACTCAAATCAATGAAGGATAACGTCAGAAACTTCGACAGCAGTAATTTCTACAAGACTTTAACGAGCAAAATTAACGGTTACTCTCCGAAAATTTTGACTTTCAGGAAATGAGATGGAAAACTTGCACTCACCGACTAAGAAAACCGCGAAGAACTGACACAATACTTTTCCGACCTCCTCAGCTCCCCCAAACAACCCGAACGTTTCAACACATAGTTCCATAGCACACAAAACTCATTGCAGAAACACCAATACAAGAAGATATCCATCGCCACATCAAAAACTCAAGAACGGAAAGGATCCGTAGAAGATGGGATCGTCGCAGAATTACAGAAAAATCTGGGGCCACGATCACTCCGGGAAATCACACAGCTCATCCAATAAATGTGGCAAACTAAAACTCCCAGACGACTGGAAATGTGCACTCATCCCCCACTCCACAAAAAAGGAAACCACTCCGACGTAAATAACTACAGATGAATCTCTCTCCTCCCCGTCCCTTACAAAATATTCTCCGCCTGCCTCCTACAACGCACACAAGAACAGCTGGAGACCCCAATTGGTGAGTACAGCACAGGATTTAGACAACACAGACAATGCACTGAACAAATTTTCAACCTGAAATCTACATTAAAACTTTGAGCCACATGAAATCTCCCAACCGTCTGCATATTCGTCGACTTCAAGA
This sequence comes from Schistocerca gregaria, assembly GCF_023897955.1. Lineage (NCBI taxonomy): Eukaryota > Metazoa > Arthropoda > Insecta > Orthoptera > Acrididae > Schistocerca > Schistocerca gregaria. Next base: position 309,971,144 of record NC_064927.1, read on the forward strand.
AAGCCTACGACTCCAAGGATCGACAATCCCTCTGCAATACACTCGAAGAAAGCAATCTTGGTCCGATAATATGACGACACAACAAGCAGACCATAAACGATACAACTTCCAACGTCAAGTTCAACGGAGAAATCTCTCAATCCTTCCTCATCGAAACCGAAGTCCGAAAGAGTGACGGACTCTCCCCACTAATCTTCAACATCGTTCTCGATAAGGTCATTAAAGAATGGGAAAAGGAACTGAAAAAACAAAATAGCTGGAGACCCATCATGCTGGGAAGAAAACGGGATAACGTCAATGTCACACGTTAATCTCGCGATTCTCTAGGAGGGTGAACGAACAGGAATTCGTCACATCTAAGTACTTAAAAAATGTGCTGAAAAGTCGGGCTCCAAATCTCTTTCATAAAAACTGAATTTATAGTCACAAAACACATCAAAACCGAAAATTTTATCACAGAATACGGTACAATCTCTTTAAATAGTTGGATGAAATCATCGAAGCAACAGGAACAGAAAGATTATCCCAAAAAGAAAGTGAAGTCAAAATGCGAAAAGCATACGGGAAAGTTGCGAACGTCTACAACAAAAGGTGCTTGTATATCAAAACAAAAAATCGACACTATACGACTGTAATCAAACCCGAAACACTGTATGCAATCAAGACCCTAAACCTCAATTACAAAGGGGATCTCGACAACATCAAAGAAGTTGAAAGGAAAATCATTCGCAAAATACTGGGTCCAAAGCTCACAGTCGGAGGACATAGGCTACGTTCAAACACGACAACAGAAAAATACTCCAACATTGAAACAGACTTCCGCAAACGACGACTGAAGTTCTATGGACACATCATGAGATTGGATGACAACAGATTAACAAAGTAAATTCTAATTTGCTCACAGAAACTAAAAACGACAAGAGTCTAGATCAAACAAGTTCAAACTGATCTCAAAAACGCCAACATCAGATCCGCAGACATCGCAGATCGAAAAATCTTCAGACAGAAGATCCACTGCTGGGAAGCTGCACCCAAAACCCAAAAGATCTACGGGGTAATGGACGTAAGAGCGAATGAATGAAACAATTCTGGAAGGACAAGAAAAATAGCAACCACAGATCATAGTTCTCTTTGTGTGGTCCTCCATGGGTCTAGACAATTGAAAGAAATAAATAATACAAACCGTCCGTGAAATTTTTAACGACGAACTTGGAGAAGCATCATCTGACATCTGCGCTAACCAAATGACGAGAAAAGTGACGAAGAAATAGATAGACACATCGGAAGGACAAAAGTAAGCTGGCAGTCATCCAGTAGGCCTTTGTTCTTTTTCCGGCATAGGAAGTTATTTTAAATTCTTTGCTTAGCTTAATCACTTTGAAATAGCCTCGTAAATCTCCGATTTAACAGCACAAAGACCATTATACGATGCAGTTGCGCACTGCCCACAGTATAGTCTCCATAGTATTCTCTCGAGGCCCCTTGCAAGTCAAAAAGATTCGTATATTGTGGGAGAGTTCATGTATTGTAAATATAATGCCAGGACATCGTATTTCACAGTTTTCGGTTTGCTACCAATCGCTGCCAATTTCCGAGTACGTAAAAATGAAAGTATTCCGTTAACTGCGTGTTTTAAAGGGTAATTATCAGGCGTTATTTTCACAGAACAAATGGGCAACTTACGAAACTAAAAACGAGGTCCAATTTAAAATCCTTCAACATACACAGTAACTAGAGAAATCAAGAACGCCTGTATCATGATTTAACCTGCCAAGATTCTTTGTAACCAAACGTCACAAAAATGTCGGTCATAGTGATATGTGAAAAATGACAAGTGTGCAGTATGAATTTACGTACACCTACGAATTAATCTAAGTCTGAGCTGTAACTGCGCAGGCGAGTATATACTTTTTACTAAGGCCACTGACGATAATGTTCATTTAAAAGCGAAACACATTTGGTTGAAAAAAAGACGACAAAAATTCAAGTAGAATCCTTATTTATATAAACTTTTATGGTGTCTAATAGTTTGTAGTGACTTTAGATGGTTCAAATGGCTCTGAGCACTATGGGACTCAACTACTGTGGTCATCAGTCCCCTAGAACTTAAAACTACTTAAACCTAACTAAACTAAGGACATCACACACACCCATGCCCGAGGCAGGATTCGAACCTGCGACCGTAGCAGCAGCGCGGCTCCGGACTGGAGCGCCTAGAACCGCTCGAACACACCGGCCGGCTTTTATCTATTCCCCAAGGTGAAATCTGCATTAAAATGAAAAATATTTCTGTCCTTGAAGCAGTGACAGATAAAACTTCGCGCATAATCAAGGAGCTCGTAGAAGAAGACGACCAACGCTGTTTCCACCAAAGGAAAATTTGCACGGAGTGTTTTGGGAATAGACGTTCGGAGTACATAGAGGGTGACCATAACTAAGTATGTATGTTTTTAATTAAAATGTTTTACAGCAACAGTCCGCTTATTTTACAGCTACACCTCATACTGCAACTGTGTCAGGCCAATCCAGGTTACTTCCTTAAACGTCTAAGTCGAGTGCTGGGTGTGCCATTATGCCCTCCAGACAGAGGAGTAAAGCAAGCAGTGGAAACCTGCGGATTCACCACCGCCGATAATGCTGCAGATTCATCATCGAGCAAGGTGATATAGGGTGTTTTTAGGACTGCCACGGTCTGGTGCTCACAGAGTTTATTTGTAACGGCAAGCCGTCACAGAAGCATACTACCGGAAGAGGTTACGGGAGACTGTCTAGGTTGGTACAATCAAGGTCTCCGTCAAGCTATCCGTCTTTGGGAAAAAGTGTCGCATTAAAGGATGAATATGTAGAGAAGAACAAACTCCGTCATCAGGTTTCATAATCTTTGCTTTATGATCTGCCATCGTATAACTAAAAGGATTAGAAACTTCTGATATTTATGCTTTGTAACCTATGGCTGTTAAATTCCAATTTTTTCCTGACCAATTTGCTTCGAAAGTACTACTCACTAACACTGAGGGGGAAAATGTCATGTGATACCTCCCAATATCGTGCTGAAGCTCCGTTTGCCCTGCGTAGTGCAGAAAATCGACTTGGTATGGACATAAAAGTCGCTGGCAGTTCCATGTAGAAATACTGAAGCATGATGCCTCTAGAGCCATTCATAATTGCAAGAGCTTATCTCTGGATTATGTTTCATAAATGTTCGATGGGGTTCATGTTGGGAGATCTGGGTGACCAAATCGTTCGTTTGAATTGTCCACAACGTTCTTCAAACTAATAGCGAACAACTTTGGCCCAGTTACATAGCACATTGTCGTCAATAAAAATTACATCATTGTTTGGCTGCAAATGGTCTCCAGATATCCGAACATAACAATTTGTATTTAATGATCTATTCAGTCGGAACAGAGTATTCTGTCCATTCCATGCCATAGCCCACTAACACCAAATTTCGCCGCACTGTCCTAACCGATACGTTCGTCATACCTCCTTTATTGATTTCTGCGGCTATTTCACGCCGTGTTGCTTGTGTGTTAGCACACACTTCTGCCGCTGCTCTCAGTCGTTAAGTGAAGGCCGTCGGCCACAGCGTTATCCGTCGTGGGAAGTAATGTCTGAAAGTCTCTGCACTCTCTTCACACTGTGGATCTCGGAATATTGAATTCCGTGACTATTTCAGAAATGGAAAGTCCCATGAATCTAACTCCAACTACCATTCGCCGTTCAGAGCCTGTTAATTCCCGTCATGGGGCCATAGTCAAGTAGGAAACATTTTCATATGAATCAGCTGTGTACAAACGACAGCTCCGCCAATTCACTGCCCCTTTATACCCTTACTACCGCGATCTGGACATATGCATATCGCTATCCTATGACTTTCTGTCACCACAGTGCACACTGATAGAAGGAGAAGTTTATAAGAATAATGTGATGTACTGAAAACTCTCTTAACACCTATAGCCACTTGATTACGAATATCTCTTGTACATTCTTTGTCGAATATTCCATCGTTTTCTATGTACAAAAGAAAGAGCAATATTTGAAAAATTTCAAGTCACGATAACATAGACCGTTTCTGGATGGTTTTAACTTATAATATTTAGCAGAAAACGTTTGTAGCGCACATACAAAACAGAAGGAGATATGTCTAGAAGAACCAACAAGTTTTGTTTCATTGCCTTTCTGACAGAGTTATGACAGACAGGACTGGTGGCCTCATTGACGTATAACCAGTTATTTCAGATTTTTCATGGTATCATTCTTTTAGCAGAAGCCATCGAACATTATGACCATGGACAATGTACCATACTGGATTGCATGAACTTAACAAAATTTTAGGTGAAGGTATTATAAAATATTTTCAGTTGTCGAATAAAACAAGAATCAAACGCCAGTGAGGTGCTGAAAGTACACTATCTAGACCTGTTACATGTTAGAGACCAATATCTCGATAAATAATAATGAAACGTAACCACACTGAAATTACACATGTGCTAGAAAACCTGTTAAACGAAGAATACCTCCGAATTCCTCAAAAAATAAACATGGAAATAAAACTAATTTCAATGGACACAAAGCTTCGGTGGCGTGCGCTATTGAAACATCGTCATTTTAAACTAAAATTCAAAATCACTTTGTCGATAGGTCTTTGGGCATTTATTTTTGACGTTGTAAGATATTGAGATGGCTACATTTAGCAAGAAAACTATAATCCCAGGCTGTTCTTCGACTGGACTAAGGCGGACTGGAGCCTAGTGTGGGAAGGGGACTGGGGGGTGAGTCTCTCCGGCTGGAGAAAGCTATACCCAACAGGCACGTTTCAGCAGCGATGAGGTGTTTCTTCCTCAAAGGAGTCCTTACAGAATGGACCCTCTCTCCCACTTCTCTCCCCGCCTCCTCTCAGTCTAAACGGGAGGGAAATTTTGAATGATCAGAGAAATCATGGGAAGAATCCACAGATCAAAACCATTACAAATTAATAGCGCAGTGAGCGATCTGAAGTAATAAGGGTTTAAAAAATAAAAAAGGAAATCGAACTCCTGTTACAGGGAGATGTATGTTTCACATTAATCAGTATTTGCAACGAGGGAGGTGGCGTCCGATGAAGACCAACTAGCTCAGTTCAAAAACGCGCAGTTAACAGCGATACAGACGATAGTCGCTTAAAGTCACTGGCAGGATGTCACTATTGGCTTAAATCTGGTCCGGGAAGGTCGTGCCATAGGTGCTCCACGAGATTAGCTGAGCACAGCTGAGGCAAAGTAAAAATTCCGTTTAGTGCGGTAACGCAAAGATACGAGTATCTGGGATTATACTTGCAGACAACCTACTGCTGTTCATTTAACGTTTTATTAGTTCTGCCAACGGTCTTCCCATCAGATCGCCGAAATTAATCGCAGTCGGATTTTGTTGGTACTTGGATGGGTGACCGTCCGGGTCTCCCGAATCCTGCTGGCAAGCGGGCTCAGCTCTTGTAAGGCCAATTGACAAGATACTTGACTGAGAAGCAGCGGCTAAGATTACGAAAACTGATACTGGGCGGAATAGCGGTGTGCTGACTGTATGCCGTCCACATACACATTAAGCGACGCCTGTCGGCTGAGATTGATACGTCGGTAAGTCGGCACTGTTGGGCGTTCCGAGATCTGTTCGTACAGAGTTTATTAGTTCTAACACGTATTTGTCAGTATGTGTTAATAAAATTATTTTTTTTAAATGTCAGTGTGTAAGGTGTAAGGCAAATCCAACACCTTCCATGAAAACCCTGACATGATAAGGAAATCCAGTAGTATGTAACATAGCTCCGAATAAATCGTGACATTAAATTAACCAAAGTAATACGAGTAACGAGTGAGCAGATGGAATACCACAGACTAACACAAGAATGCCTAAATGCATGTCATACCTTCCCACCGTGAGACAGAGGCAGTTCCGAGGGGAGAAACGAGAACAGAAGAGAGCAGAACCGTGTTAAGCTAGAAGGCCCTACGATAAGGGACGGACTGGACACCCACGCCGCCAGCCTACCGCTAAGACCACACCACCCGCAAGTTTTAGTGTGAGAATTTTTCGCGTCTCTGTTACGTTAGGACCACCCCTCAGCCCATGTTAAAAGATATAGCCCTCCAGAAGAACAGTATAGATCTTACGATAACGCTAAAAGGACCAAACCAGCTGCAAGTTTTAGCGTGAGAGTTTTTCACGTCTCTGTTACGTTGCAAACTTTAAAAACATTGCCCTACCACGAAAAGTATAACGTTTCTCACTGGATAGACAGAATTTTTGTAGGCGGAGCTTAAGGTTAACACTGAGACCCTGATTGGTCAGATGAAAACACAGCCAGATAGTTTTTTTAAATTAACTTTGATAAATGGTAGTAAGGAGAAGTTAGGAGAGAGGTTGCTTCCGAGATGGCGAGGTGAGCGGAGCTGTGCAGCCCGCCGCCGCCCTGATGTTGCCTAAACACCGACAAGGTAATGAACGAACGCGATGCCGCATTTTTGAGCTCATAAGGCCACTCAGAACTGCAGAATTCTCATATGTTACACCCCCTTTTTTGCGTAATACTAGTGTCGATCGTCAATTAAAGCTCATGGTGTTCGCATTTGCCACTTGAAGTAAAAATTTGAAAAACGATGATTTTTCTGTTATATAGTTATTGAGAAGCCACATCAGCCACTGTAATTTACGACAAGTTAGATAAGTAATTAAACATAATTGAGGGTCACTGTAGACCATTTTGATAGTTTGCTCTTTTGTGAAATTTAATTTAAACCTAGATTATAGATGTGATATGGCACAGGTCATCCTTCGATCCATTGTAGAACTTGGAAACCCATTTAGGGAATATTCGTTCACATTTTTGTTGAACGCAGTTGGTTTTTACCATCCTGTATTAAAACATTTCCTTTTATCAATAGTGCAATTTATAAACGATGTTTTGTGAGTAGAATAAAATTTCCAATGGTAAACTTAACTGCTTTTTCGACGTTATTTTACCAGCTAACTAAAAATAGGAAAGCCTTGAACCCCTTCCACTAAATTTAGTTAGTATTAAGATTCTTTTACAGGGAGTGCAGTGGAGCTGACGCTGAAATCATTAAGTATTTGGTTATATCATCGATAGTCTCACTGAACTCTTCTGAATTCTACATGTCATCGTGTGGTCCGGCGTCTCCTTACCAGCAACAGGTCCCAGGTTCAAACTAGTCAATTCCCTAAAACACACGCTCAGAGCGTCGTTGCGCGAAAGTGGTAGGGAGACACGATGTAGAACAAACGGACACCACCATGAATGTTAGAAGTGAATGTTTACTATGCCCTAGAGCGTGGAAGTGTCATCGTGACTTGTAAGTCCCGTCAATATATGTATAGGAAAGATGATTTTCAGTTCTGAATAAGACATGAAGAGCAGTAGAAGTAAAATCCTTCTTTTGTACGCAATAAGGCTTAGTAGCGGCCATTTTGTCAATACGTAATTCATTTTTGTAACCTTCCAAAATTATCAGTTAAATTCCAAAATGTGTTAGTTAAATTGTAATGTAACAAATTGTGGTGGGAAATGGGGGTGCTAAGCCGATAAAGGAGCTGGTTATATGGAAGCAGATACATAACGGACCACTAAAAGTAACGTAATCGCACCGGATTTCAGATTATTGCCTCCACTGACTTCATCGAGCAAAATTTCTCATGTTTTTGCTGACTGTTTTTGTCATGCGCCCCGATTTCCGCACTCTTGTCCTCTGGTAGAATGACTGGTTTCATGTTTCGTTTCACCCTGTAGCTACTGAAATGTGTGCGTATGTGTTATTTTTTCTGGCTATTATACTTCATCGCCGAACAGCATATGATGAGGTAAACGCCTCCATTGAAAGAGGAATTTGCATTGTTTATACGTTCGAACGAAGTAATCGGAATACCTTGGAATATGTACAGCAACAAATGCTATTTTTTTTTCTTCTCTAGATCTGCGGTAGTTCGTACTATCTTAATGTGGTACACATCCCTGTCTGTCCTACGAAATAGAAAGAAAATATTTGTATGGCGTGTAATCAGTGATACGTAGGGTAAACTGTAATTTTTCTAGCATTCTACTATCTGCTGTTGCTAAATCGTATTACGTTTAATAGAATACATAAGCAAGTGACTCTATTTCTGTATATTGAAGATAAAAAAGAAGCGCAATACAGTTATATGCAGGGGCCTTAATTAACGAAGGCAATTTTAAAAGCATCATCGGTTAATCTTGGTTCGTGAGAAGTCTTTCACATTCGAAGTGCTGCGCTTGCAGCTAAAGTTGTTTCCTAAGTCGCTAAAATGGAGCGCGAAGAAACCTTCAGAGGCGATTCTGTGTCATGCCTGTGCCTCAAGCCATTGAGTTGTAGCGTTTAAGATAACTGTGTGTAAAATGTGAGAATTAGGTTACATTGCGACAGGCATTCCGACATTCATGTTTCTAGCTATGCACAATTACGTTCGGCTATAAAAGTGCCATTTCTTTTCAACTCGGCCGCATTTTAGACTGTTCTAGGAACGTAGCAGCATTTATCTCGTCTGTTCTTGCCCTTGTTATATAACTGTCGCTGTTTTGATGTTTCAGGGATCCTAGAGCTACAGTTAATACTGATGAATTCATCTTGAATAGCTATATATTTACGCTATTGCACTATTTCCCCATACTTAGATATAAATGTTTCTGAAAAATGTTTATATTTGCTCCTCATCCAGTCCTGTGGCATGATTGCATAATTTACTCTCAAATTAATGTTAATGTTAGAGCTACAAAATTACTTCTTTTTTCCTTCTTTATTTGCACGCTATTCAAAATTTGTTACCTATACCATTATATTATTGTATACCAGGGACATGACTGAGGTCGATTGAAGGAATTTGAAATTTGTCTTTTCACCTACAACAAAACTCGTATGTCTATCACCAAACGCGTTTCGTTTTATTGAAATAAATCCTCATCATTCGTCTCTAATAAAACATATTTATTTTGTGTCCTTCTAGATCCTAAAAAATCCGTTTGTATAGTTACAAAGACATTTATCTTAAATTTTGTACTAGGAAAGGAGTGTAAAATTCTAATGGTGTACTTCACATTTACATTGTATGGGGCGTGTTATTGATTTGATGTCTTTTATTTACGTTTGTACCGAATTTATTATCTAAGCGACCTGCATATGCGTATAGGTGTATCGAAACGTGTGTTGCTTATTCCTTGCAGCAAGGAATAAGCAACACAGCCATTTTGTTTTTGTTTAGTTCTAACAATGATAACTGTGTGTATGAATCAGTGATTTAAAGACAGAGAGAGAGAGAGAGAGAGAGAGAGAGAGAGAGAGAGACAGAGAAAGAAAAGAGGAAGAGAGAGAGAGAGTGAGACATGATTTTCTAGAAACATCCAGAAAAGGTGGCGTAAGAAGCACATAGTAGGAGGGAAAAAGACATGCGCAGCAGTCGGAGCCTACTTTGAGAATTTTGCTACTGTGGGAGGAATTATCTGTTACGAAGTGTGGTGTGTAGATTCAAAATTTGTTTCCCTCCTTCCCTTCAGCTGCAGAATTTTGATATAGCTTTTCATTTATTTCAGAACTTCCATGTCAGTATCTATTTTTACAGCATGATGACGCTTGTGATGAACCAAATGGTCACCAAAAGTGGAATGGGCACTATTATTTTTCAACGCTCTAATGTGATCGGACCTGTGTATATTGAGGAACGCTGATTACAGGTAAGCAGCATGATACCTGTTTTACATTGACTAAAATTTTTCCACCTGGCTTGTCGCAGCTAATAGCGAAAGGGACAAAGTTTCTAAGACAGCGATTGGTTGTCGAGCGTCGACTATCGTGGAGTGCGCGTACTGGTATCGCTCTTTTCAGTGCCTGTACCGTTTTCCGTGTGCGACATGGGTCACAATTTCGACAAGCCTAAAGACCGCTCGAAATAAGTAAAGAATTTCCCAGGTTTATCATCACGTACTGTCTTACGACATAGAAAACAGTTAGGAAGAAATAGTCCCTTCCGGCAGGATATGACGTATGTCAAGAGGAGATTTAAAGCAGCATCTCAGAAAATTAGGTTTATGCACATTTAGAAGAAAGAAAAAATTTATTATTCAGTAAATAAATTGTATAATCGAAGAAAATCTCAATTTCAATAAGACAGCTATTAAGGAGGAGTTAGTTCCAAACAAATGATAAGTAAAAAGTAGAATAATGGAGTATTCGGAAATGTCTTCCAGAAGTCGGCAGAAATTTCAATGAAGGTGTGGTAAGAGGAACAACTAAAACAATAAGATATATAGACAGAAACGTATATTTTGTAGTGGAGGTACAGCGTTTTATTACTTACAATTTAATATGGCAAATTGTATAGTAATGAACATCGGAGTAGAATATGTACATAGTTTCGAAAATTTCTGCAAAAGCCAGCGGAATTTAAGAGATGGTTCAAAAAGACAGATTACGAATAATAAAGTTAATGACGTCACAGAAGTAATGAGAGATTAGATGTACAAACCCATTAGAGATAAGAAGAAAGACACAACACTTAAAACGATTTGAGTGAGAGGTACGTAGTCTGATTCCTCCGTAACCCAATCCTCTCCTCCCCACCAAAAAAAGTCATTTAGGCAATCATGAAATCAAGTGACCTTTTACGCCAGTGGTGCAATACAAGATCTGTACGTCTGTCACGTAGTCGTCCTCTCGACAAAAGTAACGCCGCACATTTGTAGCCAAATCTCAGTTGTTGGAAAGGGAGAAGGCAAGATAGCTTTTGGTATTACATTACCGCCATAACACATCGACGCACTTTGAGTACTAAACGAACGAACGCGCGTGTGAGGTAGATAGAGAACCTATATACAGCTTTCTGGCTTTCTCTGGCTTTCTGTTCGCAAGCGACTGGCTGGTCTGCCAGCCATCTTCTTTGTTTTTTTTTTTAATTTTTTTTGTTTCTCTCTCTCTCTCTCTCTCTCTCTCTCTCTCTCTCTTGCAGTGGTTAATGGAAATGAATTATTGTTTAAAAGACTTTTCGAAAATGTTTCCAGTCTATAACGCACCACATCTACAGATTTATTGTCTTGGGAAAAAAAATCAATCCGAAAATATCCAGGCAGTATTATTCTGCAGTGCTTGATGGTGTTGGATTATTGTTTTAAAGACCTTTGTAAAATGTTTTCACTCTATAACACACCACATGTAAAGATTTCTCGTCTTGGGAAAAAACAAATCAATTCGACAATATATCGGTACAGATGTTCTACAAAACATACCGTCCGTCTGTGGTAATGTAGTGTGAATTTCAGTAAGTAGCACTATTGATTATTACTCGTGCTGTTGGCAGTTCTGTTCTCGCCGTCGCGAGATTACTTAAATTGCATTTATTGAATTTAAATGTTAAATAACAAATCGTAGACCATAATCTATTTATTTTAATTGTCTCTTCCTAAAAACACAAGTGTCCGTAATGACAAAAGTTTCGTTTTCGAAAATCAGCTACTGTGAAATTGTTGTACCATGTTTTCATTCTTTAGTGTTTCTGGTATCATTACAGGAGTACGTCTTCTCGACTTTTCCGGTATAAAAAGTTTATAAATCGACAATTTTCTCGTCTAAAGTATATTAGTTGGGAAGGGAATAACTATATAAAGCTTAAGGACTAAAAACGTCAGCGTGAATATTTCAATAGGAAACTGAAAGCCCTTAGGAGCTCCTAAAATAATACAAATGAAACTCTTGCTTTTTACCTGGTCGATTCAAATTCTTCCAGAACATTGCGATAAATCACCAATACACTGCATTGGGCCACACTTTAATGTACTCCACATTAGATGTGTAGTAGGTTTCTACTAAATGACAGTTCTTGTGATAGTCAACAGGTGAAAGTATTGCCCGCTCGTATTCTGGCAAGAAATGGTGGCCGTATCTATGGTCTAACGAGCACGAGTCACTGTCTCTCTCTGTATGTATCCTTTCTAGAGTTCTGCACGTGGGAGACCTCTCGCGGCAACCACACGAACCAACCACTTACTAATGACGCTAAAAAATGGTTCAAATGGCTCTGAGCACTATGGGACTTAACATCTATAGTCATCAGTCCCCTAGAACTTAGAACTACTTTACCTAACTAACCTAAGGACATCACACAACACCCAGCCATCACGAGGTAGAGAAAATCCCTGACTCCGCCGGGAATCGAACCCGGGAACCCGGGCGTGGGAAGCGAGAACGCTACTGCACGACCAGGAGATGCGGGCTAATGACGTAAAGTTAACGTTTAGCTTCGATGCATTACGTAAAATTCACACCAGGCTTTTGTCTTCACTCGTGGAGAAAACACAGTATTCCGAGATCGTTCGAATCTTTCTTAAATATCGTGTATTATTGAGTAGAAAACACAACGCGAACTACCGCAATAAATCTTTGTTGGCAATGGCATTGATCACTTTCGTGTAATAACTGAATCAGGGTAGTAATGAAAATGTCTCCCACCCCCCCTTTCTATCCTGCTTCCTTTTCCCCACCTACCCTCTCTTTGACTCTTTTTCCTCCCTCGAGTTCTTTTGCTTTCCCCTCCACTGCCTTCCTTACTCCTTCTCGCATCCGCTCTGCCCCCCCCCCCCCTTTCTGTGTCCTCTCCCTCCTTCAGCTCCCCACCATTTTTGCTTTTCCTCTCCTCCAACCTTTTCTCCCCCCTCATCTGTCCCAGTCCTTCCCTCCCCCCTCCCCCCCATATGCATTTGTACTTTATAGTGCAGTGTTGTGTATCCCCCTTTTTAAGTGTTGCGAACAGAAACCAAACTGTCGCTGTGTTTTTTGATTGTGTTTGTCTGTCTACTCTGTGTTTTAATCACCATCGCTCACCCTTTGTTTTTTTATATTTTCTTCACAACTTTTCACTGTGTTTGTTTTAACCAGTCACCATTTTATTACCCGTTTTTATTGTTGCATCTCCTCATTATGTTTTTTAGCTTTATCTGTAGGCTGCAGAGCGGCGTATTACGTTGCTGTCTGCCCCCCCCCCCCCTCTGGGGGAGGGTGGGTGGGAAGGAAATACAATAAAGAAAATCAATGAGAAGGTGTTGTATTCGCTGACAGCCCATTCCTGCTCATATGAGGTGGGGAGATGGGGGGAATGAAATAACAATACAGAAAAAAATGAAAAAGTGAGATTGTAGTGATTAAAAATGGACTCGAATACATCCGTGGTTAGCCGCTTTTCCGCACCACATACTTTGTAGGGCCCTTACCTCTGGTGCGTGGTCTCGCCGGATTCAGGATGTGGGCGCGCATCCACTTTGCATGATTTCGCGCCTCGCTGCACCGGATTGGTCACGCCACAGCTGTCTCCAAGCTCTCTCTCTCACTCGCCTTTTCTCTCTCTTTCACTTCCTGTCATTCCTCTCTCTACTTTTGATAATACATCCGGGATAGCAAGACACATGTGTGTGGGTAAGAATTGGTGGCTGTTTCAAATCTTTCACCAGATGCGATGAATATTCCAGATTGGGTGATAACTTACCAGTAGTCAATCTGTCACAAAGACTGATCAAACCAGTGCAAATTCTTGAAAGTTACGCTCCTTGCCGGATGGCAGAGCGGCTGTGGAGGGGACTGATTAAACTTCAGGTTTTAATCTACTTACAGTCACTCGCAGGTGATGATTCTCGTATGAGAAGTGAGCCACAGCTCTCGAGATTTAAAACTGAATACATTTTGTTCGTTATAACGCTTCTTTACGAGATGTTCAGCACTCAGAAAAAGTTTCAAAATAAGATGATGTAGATATGAAGAGTAATTTTTGTTGAAGTATATTAAATTATAATGGGTCATATGAAGTTATGAGACTGAAAAGCAACGAGTCTTCAAGTTGTACAAGAATGGCACAAGAAAAGACTTATCACATTGCGAAGTAACTTACCGGAAACCAGGTTAATGTATGAATTTTAGGGCGTCGTAGTAGGAGAAACGTACTATTGCTCCCGAGGTAGGTTGTGGGACGCCTATCAACTGAACATCGGAGTCCAGATCAAAAAGTTAGTAATTTATGAGGAATAAGTTCACCCTCACATGCAGCATGGAAGGCCACAATACGTTTGTAACATATCATAATGATACGCAACTCTGGCATGTGATGGCTGCAATAAGTGGATAATTTTTGCAGTGTCACTGCCATAAAAAAAGTGAAAAAATCTGCCACCTATTACACTGCCATTTCTCAGAGGGTCCCTCAAGACGAGATTTTTTATTGTTCTCCTACAACCTACAGTAAAATGCTCACCGAAGTAACTGCATATTACGCAGTACTAATAAATATGAGTCTTGTTTCTCAGTTACATAGTCAAATTCTTGAATCTTGCATCATCACGACATAAATATGTGACAGATAAAACTTGTAACATAAATTAGGAGGACGTAATAGGGGTACATAAATGAGGTAATAAATGGTAGGATTACTGGTAGTGTTGGTAGCATTGGTAGGGAAAAAAACAAAAATGCATGAGTAAGAGAGAAAATGGGAGCCGATGACTCCTCTTTGGTTTTTTTGTGTCTTTCGTTGTTTGTTTTGTAAATAATTAGAACTGCACATCATTCACTATTACTTCATTGTGTATCTTATATCCTTAAGGAATACCAACTGTATTTTATAAGTAATAAATGTCAGTTGACCTCGTAATGTCTGCACTTTTATAGAACAGAAGAAATTACTTTTTTAATGAGAGTGTAATTTACGTTCATAAATATAAAGAGTGTATTTCATTATTGTTGTTATTTGATGCTCAGTAGACGGTCTTCATGATGAACTGCATATTTTCCTGTTAGTATCGATGAATGCGAAATTTAGTTATGAACAACAGAACACGTTTTATCTGTGTTCGAGGAAGTATTGAAGCGATATTTGATATATGTTTGTTTTGCAGTTTTTTAATTTGCCTTCTTTTTGAAGAAATTGCGTTTTCTAGCACTGTATGATAAATCAGTATTGTTTTCTTCATTTTTATTACAATATTCCCGTGTTTCACATTATAAATCAACAACTTTCGAATAAAACCTGAATTAAACATTGACAATTTCAACTTTGCTATAAATACTGCTTGTTTTTACTTAACACACAGGAGGATACACACGTAGAACAAATATATTCCATAGATTACGCTGTTCTTTGTACATCCTCAGTTAATTTCCAGATGGATCACTGCTTCCGGTATTTACGATAATCTAGTAAGAAGCCGATCACTTACGTAAATAAAGCAATCGTTACAAGGCAATTCTCGATAGTGATGCAACACACGTAACGTACAGGCAAAGCAGGTATGCTCTTAACTGACCAACACTACATGGAAAACTACTACCGTATTCTACACTTACTTATGACAGTCTGAAATATACAACTCTAATTCTAACCATCGTCAGTTTGAACTGATGCAAGTACACTGGGCTTAACTAAAACGATTGATTCTATGTATCTCATTCAAGCAGTCGAGTCCATACTATTGAATGATCTCTGTTTATAATTCGCAATGGTTAAAGTGGTCTAAAGGACATACTGAGTTTACCACACAGATCTACTACAAATGTGCAATTCGTTTTCAAAGCTCTATATTTTCCCAGCTACGAGGTTTGTTCGCAAAGTAAGGTCCGATCGGTTGCGAAATGGAAACGACAGTAAATATCAAACTTTTTTTTTAATTCCCATCAGTTAGCCACACCATCCAGCTACCTCTCTAAATAGTCGCCGCTCCAACTTGGACATTTACCGTGGCGTTGTACAAACTTTGCAGTACCCTCGCCACAGAAAGCAGCCTCCTGTCCTTTCCGCCAATTTTATAAGCCTGTCTGCCTTTCGTTTTTGTGCCAAAATGTCGTTTCGTAGCCAGCAGTTTATGTGAGCAGAGATGAACAACGGAGGGAGCCAATTAAGGGCTGCATTGTGGGTGATCACTTCCCATCGAAAACACTGCAGCAGTGTCTTCATTGCCCCTGTAAAAGTCGGCTGAAGATTGTCTTGAAGAAAGAAACGCATACTGACAATGGTCTTTAAAACAGCAGAGATGTTCCAGTTCTTTTGACGATGGGGATACATAGAAAATGTCGTTAATGTACTCCCACCCCCCTTCCCGAAAGGAAAACGCTACAGGGTGTCATGTAAGAGCCACATGATCTTCACCAATACTCACAACCCAGCGATGCGGAAGTTCTTCGTTTAGGTAGGGATGAAAGTTGAGCGGGGCCCCGTTTTATTTAAGGATGACATTCTCGGAATCCAGTAGTTTGTTGTGGAAACAACCACAACTAGAACATATGAAGGCCAGTGGTACCCGTAACATTCTTCTCAGAGAGGAAAACGGCCCATGCAGCGTCGTCTGTGATATTGCACAGAAACACTAACCTTCTGCGAATCTTGGTCATGTTCCACAACTGCATGAGGATTTTGTGTGAGCCACGCTTTCACATGGTGGCGATTAACCTTTCCAGATAAATGGAAGGCTGTTTCTTTGCTGAACGTCGGCTTGGAGACGAAATTGTCATTTACTTTCTTTGTCGCAATTTTGCCAAGGTACTGCACGATTAACGCCAACTGGTGGGCACAATGCTAACTCGGTGAGTCTAAGGTTCTGTTTTACATGCAACATTTTGGAAAAAACGGAATTATGAAAACGAATAAGTAATTTATAGTAGCCCTGTGTAATTTATGTCTACCCTGAGCGCATGTTAACCAGATTATTGATACAGTCATATAATCGTTCACCTTTGATAATGTATCTACAACAGTAATATTCTTTTTAATAGATACAATATCAAATATGGATAATTTTATGATGGTTTTGCACCAAAGACGATTAATTGGAACTTTCGTATAAGTTGCTGGCTTATTCAAATTTAAAACAGTTATTTCAACTGAAACATTTTCTAATATGTAACAAAAGTTTAGCGATTACAAGTAACGTGTTCTGTGAATCACAGTCTCTGTAGACACATGTTGCACAAGGAATCACGCCCTTGACTGTGTTCACAAAAATCTGAAAAGTACTTAATTTTTCACGATATTTTTAAGTGATGTGTGCTATTATTCACAAATCCTTCAGTTTCACATACAAAGTGTATCATAATTAATAGCAAAAACTGACACAGGTGGAAGTATTACATAACAGAAACAAAAAAAATTCCACTAGGCATGGAAAAGAAGCGTCTGCGATAGAATTTCTGAAGTGTGTTTACGAATCGGCACTGACTTCAGTATGAAATATGAGTATACAGTCAGTACAAACGCATTTGAAATGTAAAAATTTCGATTATGTCTCCCTCTAACTGAACGCAAATGTAGCCATTAGCTACTTTAGCAAAAACTGCAGTATTATACTCCCTGAGCACGTAAAATAAGAACAAAGCCAGATACACGTACGTTGAGTCACACTACCACACACAGAACATTTACACTTGTGCTATGTTGTTTCGTAGCTTTTATAGTTGCAGGGTACTTAATTAATCAATTGTGTTAATGGAAATTCCTTGTCATTCTTTATTTTTATTTTATGCAGTCAGATTGCGTGCTAATACTAGTCAGCGCCGACCGGTTACGAGACTTCGTAACCGGTCACACAGCTACTAAAATTATTGCATTTATTCATTAATATTAGTCCTTTCTTTTTAATTAAGCCCCCATGCAAGGTTTGATTAAAAATCCAACCAAATGAAGCAGACGTCTCACAGTAAAGGGTGGCGAAACAGTCGCATCGCTACACAGTGCATCCCTGTCTGGTGACAAAGCGGGGATGTATTTTCGCCTGTAAACAATCATAAAGGTGCCGCATTGCGTCCCGCAATAGGTACAGCATCTTGCGCCTTTTGTTGCAATTCGGCAATGGTTCTTGCAGGCCCTGGAAAACTAGTAAGTTCCCACTTGATTGTCTCCCATACATGTTTAATTGATGAGAGATCCGGTTATCTTATTGGCCAGGCCAATTGTTGTACTCCACGAAGGGCACGTTCTGTCGCAACGAATCACCTTTGAGTCGAAAAAATGGCTGCAGCACGAAGATACAACCCTGTGAAATGTAGAGGGCCGGGCACTGATTATTCTACCCTGCAGAAACATGAAATGGACCAACACACAATGAAACCTGTGATAACACTTGTGTGTCGTCGGCGTATACACTTCGGAATAGGCAGCTCACCAGGTCTGCGCCGCACACGGGTACGTCAGTCACCCTTATATAGACAGAAGCTACTCTCATCGTTGAAGACAAAAGAGCACCATTCCACTTTCCAGTCAACTCTTTCACGACACTACATTAGACTTGGTTGGCGATGTCATGGTGTCAGCGGTAGCTTGGCCAGAGGTACACGTGAATTTAGTCCCGCATCAAGCACGCAGATTTTAATTATCTTTGATCACCGAGCAGGTAATACATGTGGCCTGGTTTCCTCTCTGACTGATGTTTGGTCGGCTACCGCTGCTCGCACGATGGTTCGATCTTGACGTCCTTTCGTACCACGCAGAAGTGAAAATCGATTAGTGGTTATGCTACTTTCCATTCAAGAGAAAATTATGAGCTGCACGTTAAGCGTGGGTCCGACGTTCGCTTTCACTGCCAAGCGTAAAAAAATACGAGAAAAGCAATCAGGATCACGCATGTGGTGTCAACGGGACGTTTCACTTATAAGTGTTTCGATTTCAGAGCAAGAGAGATTTTGTGTGAATCATGTATTGACTACATCATTGCAAACAAAATCAATTTCTTTCTACATATCACTGTCAGAGTTAGTTGCTGCTAATTAGTTGCTGCTAGTCAGTTGTTGCCAGCATTTGCTACTACTCGGTTTCTGCTACTCAGTTTCACTGTTTTATTAGTTTTGTCATGCAGAGGTAATAACCACCAAGTGATACCCGATAGTGGAGGGCTAATGTGTATTTGTGTAACTTAGTATACTTTTGTACGCTACAAAGCTTTGCTTTATTACCTACAGTCCTCTCCTTTCTTTCTTTCTTTCCATTTACAAATATCTTTCCGTTTCACATATTTCTTGCCTTTATTTTCCTTTGTGTTTCCCTCTTCTTTTCAGTTTCTTTTCCACGGCGTTTCATTTTATTCTCTTTAAATTGTCTCAGTCTTCTACGGTGTGTGCATAAATTATTTAAATTACCGATTCCATTGCAGAATGTAGGAAGTTGAAATGTGATAAGAGAGGAGGAGACATTATGTACGTGACATTACACAGAGCGTTTCATTGTCCTTTGTTCGTCGTTTTATTTACTCATTTCACGAATTTCATATTTATTCAGCGTATTCCAATGCGATACAGACTAGTGTGATCACCCAATCATATTTGAGAGTAAAGTAGGCCAGAAGTAGTATTTGCGGAACAGGGTAGTAGGGTGGTAGACATGACAGGGTGAGGAGGGGGGTGAGCGTAAGGTATGTAATGACTACTTAATAAAGTGATGTAGCTCGCCCTGTGACTTCTGATACCGATCCATTTGGCTGTATTAATACGCTAGTGTTCAGACAAATGAAGGTAATTCTCTCTCGAGAAAAAAAATCGACTAATACGAAGGATCTTCAGAAAGTAATGCAATACATTTTTTTTTCTGAACGTAGGTTGGTTTTATACAACATATTCTTTTTTTCTGACAGAAAATTGGTTTTATTCAGGATTCCCATACATCATATTATTTCCCACTCTTTTGGCTGCAATATCTATTATTCAACTTAACCTCTTCTCAATGCGACGGCCTTACTCCATCTTACTGGAAAGGCGTTTATGCTCACTTGGTACCACTCCACTCTCCCCGCGGAATATGTCCTTCACTGGGCCAAGCAGATGTTGAGTGGATGATGATGAACAGTCCAACGAAATGAGATTTTCACTCTGCAGCGGAATGTGCGCTGATATGAAACTTCCTGGCAGATTAAAACTGTGTGCCAGACGGAGACTCGAACTCGGGGCCTTTGCATTAGGCGGGCAAGTGCTCTAGCATCTGAGCTACAGAAGCACGACTCACGCCCGGTCCTCACAGCTTTACTTCTACCAGTATCTCGTCTCCTACCTTCCAAACTTTACAGAAGCTCTCCTACGAACTCCTGAAAGAAAGGATACTGCGGAGACATGGCTTAGCCACAGCCTGGGGGATGTTTCCAGAATGAGATTTTCACTCTGCAGCGGAGTGTGCGCTGATATGAAACTTCCTGGCGAGTTCGAGTCTCAGTCGGGCACACAGTTTTAATCTGCCAGGAAGTTTCATATCAGCGCACACTCCGCTGCAGAGTGAAAATCCCATTCTGGAAACATCCCCCAGGCTGTAGCTAAGCCATGTCTCCGCAGTATCCTCTCTTTCAGGAGTGCTAGTTCTGCAAGGCTCGCAGGAGAGCTTCTGTAAAGAGACGAGATACTGGCAGAAGTAAAGCTGTGAGGACCGGGCATGAGTCGTGCTTCGGTAGCTCAGATGCTAGAGCACTTGCCCGTGTAAGGCAAAGGTGCCGAGTTCGAGTCTCGGTCCGGCACACAGTTTTAATCTGCCAGGAAGTTTCAGTCCAAGGAAATTTTATGAGCTCCTCTCTGGTGCGCAGACTTGTGTGAGGTCTTGCATTGCCACGGAGAAGAAGAAGTTCGTTTGAAATTCTGTGGTGACGAACTCGCTCAAGTCAGTTCTCCAGTTTCCTGAGGGCAGCACAATACACATGTCGTTGCACCATGAGGGAAGACAACAAACAAAATAAGATCTTCAGGGTCCCAGAAGACGATCACCTGACTTTACCGACTTAGCGTGAGGCTCTGAAATTATTCTTCATAATAAAGGTGGCGCGGCGTCTCTCCATGGATTGCCGTTTTTTTTGCGATTCGAAGTAACGAACCCAAGTTTCATGGCCTGTGATGGCATGTCACTATTAACCTCGTAGCGCGCAAGCAATTCCGCACAGATGACTCTTTCTTGCTCTTTATGTTCTTCCGTTAGGCGGCGAGGAATCCAAGGGGTTGACACATCCTTGAATAGCCGAAGTAATGGACGAATGTGTCATCGCCACCAACGGAGACGTCCAGTTGAGCAGTGAGATGTTTGATTGTGATCCATAGATCACCTGGAACCAGAGTGCCCGCACGTTCCAACACATCAGGAGACGCAGATGTGTGCGGTCGGTCGGTTCACAGGAGATCGGAGAGGTTTGCACGACCTTGTTGCGATGATGACAGACGCCTACCCAACCACTCACAGTGCCTTTGTTCACTATCACATCTCCGTAGACACTCTGCAAGCGCCTAGGAATATGTGTGATGCTCTGGTTTCTCGCCAGAAAAAACCCAATGACAGCTCTCTGCTTGGAACGCACCTCCACTATAGTCGCCATTTTGAAGGCTACATGTAGCGGCGCCACCTATCGAAAGTTCATGGAACTATAAGAGGTTGAAGCGGGAATATTCCACGCCGTTTCACAACAAATCCCGCATTTTTTTCAACCAAAACTTGCCGCGAAACAAAAGTTTTGTATTACATATTTAACGCCTCTCGTGAAAGCGCTCTTAGTCTTAGGGCTGTTCTTAACGTGTAAGTATAAAGTCGCAGATTATCTGAATCCCGCATTCTGCTTTGATGTTTGTTCACACTACCTGTCAAAAAATTTCTTTCTCACAAAACAAAAGAGACATGAGCGCCGTAGAAAGCTGCACAATTTTCACCAGTACAGGCGAGTTACATTTTTCTCCTCCTACCTACCTTGCTGTTGTTGTTGTGGTCTTCAGTCCGAAGACTATTTTGATGCATATCTCCATGCTACTCAATCCTGCGCAAGCCCCTTCATTTCCGAATAACTACTGTAGCCCACATCCTTTTGAATCTGCTTACTGTATTCTTCTCCTGTTCTCCCTCTCCGATTTTTAAACACTATAGTTTCTTCCCACATTAAATTGGTGACCACTTGATGTCTCAAAATGTGTCCTATCAACCGATCTCTCTTTTAGTCAAGTTATATCACAAATTTCTTGTCTCCCTAATTCTGTTCAGTGAGTCCTCATTACTAATGAGAGCTACCCATCTAATCTTCAGCCTTGTTTTGTAGAACTACATTTCAAAGCCTCTACTCTCTTCTTGTCTAAACTGTTTATCGACTATGTTTCACTTCCATACATGGGTGGAGGGCACACGAATTTATGTTAGTGATATTGCGTTGAACTGTGACGGCGACGATCGTGCAGTACTCCCGTAAAGTTCTCGCAGCATGGTACATCACATTAAAAAGTTATATACTCATCTACTTCAATCAGTAAACTGCAGTTCTCATTAACAAATTACTTTATTTACAGACACAGTCGCAAAACATATAATGCCTTTTGTGATATTCTCATAAGAGAACTCTAGCCCGGGACTTCAGACAAGAGAATCACTTCAAATATACATAGAATGTTGATTCTTAGTCTGTCATCACAACGTCGGCGAACAATTAAGTGGAACATGAGTTCTTATAACAACATCGTATGAATCAGTTTCAGAAATAGCGCTGTAAGATTACACGCTTACTCATTCATATACGTCATGGGGCCGAAATTTAAGAGTGATAAATTCGCCCTTATTAAAAGCTCTTAAGTCTAAGAATTTCTGCACACTTTCAGGTACATGGCAGACAAATATTTCCAGAAAATACTTCCTAAAAAAAATGGAATTAGTTAACTGAAATGGCATGTATTTCCACACGTGCTCTCAATAACGGCTCAAAGTGCCCAATGGACAACAACACAAAGAAACAAAACAGTCTTTTAATTATTTTTACAAATTTCACCTCGGCGACTAAATATACCATGTTGCCAATACAGCATCTTTCTGAATTTCAAAAGTTAGCAAAGAATCAGGCCTGCGCGGGATTAGCCTCGTGGTCCGAGGCGTCACAGTCATGGAGTCTGCGGTTGGCCCGGCGGAGTTTCGAGTCCTCCTTCGGGAATGGGTGTGTGTGTTTGTCCTTAGGATAATTTGGGTTAAGTAGTGTGTAACCTTAGGGACTGATGACCTTAGCAGTTAAGTCACATAAGATTTCACACACATTTTTTAAAGAATCAGGATATTATACATATAAAAATGTGAACACTCGGTAACTAGATGGTGTTATTCTCATCATGAGATATTACACCAGGACTGGAATTCAAATCCAAATTACAGCACACTTAAATCTTCACGGAAACGCTAAAGAAACTGATGTAGGTACGCGTATTCAAGTAGGGAGATATGTAAACAGGCAAAATACGGCTTGCGGTGGACAATGCCTATATAAGACAAAAAGGGACTAGCGCAGTTGCTGGATCAGCTGCTGCTACTACAGTGCAAGTAATCAAGATTTAAGTGAGTTTCAGCGTGATGTTATAATGGAAGCACGAGCAATGGTACACAGCATCTCCGAGATAGCGATGAAGTGGGGATTATCCCGTACGAACACTTCAAGAGCGTACCGAGAATATCAGGAATCCGACAAAAACATTAAGTCTCCGACGTCGCTGGGCCGGAAGAATATACAGCAAGAAATGAACCAACGACGGCTGAAGATATTCGTTCAACGTAACAGAAGTGCAACTCTTCTGAAAATTGTTACAGATTTCAATGCTTGGCTATCAACAAGTATCAGCGTGCAAATCATTGAGCACAACATCATCGATATGGGCTTTCGGAGCCGAAGGCCCACTCGTGTACCCTTGATGACTGCACGACACAAATCTTTACGCCTCGCTTGGGCCCGTCAACACCGACAGTGGACTGTTGATGTCTGGAAATATGGTGCTTCGTCAGACGAACCTCGTTTGAAATTGAATCGAGCGGATGGATGTGTATGGGTATGGAGACAACCTCATGAATCCTTGGACCCTGCCTGTCAGCAGGAGACTATTCAAGCTGGTTGAGGCTCTGTAATGGTGTGGGGCTTATGCAGTTGGAGTGATATAGGACCCCTGTTACGCCTACATACGATTCTGACAGGGGACACGTAAGTAAGCATCCTGCCTGATCAAGTGCATGCATTCATGTCCATTGTGCAATTCCAGCAGGACAGCGCGACACCCCACACCTTCTGAACTGGTACAGAGTGGCTCCAGGTACACACTACTGACTTTAAAGACTTCCTCTGGCCAACAACCTCCCTAGACATGAACATCATTTAGCATGTCTGTGATGCCTCCTGTTCAGACGAGACTTCCAACCCCTCGTACTCTTACGGATTTATGGACTGCGCTGCAGGATTCATGGTGTCAGTTTCCTCCAGCACTACTTCAGACATTAGTCGAGTGTATGTCACGTTGTGCTACGCCACTTTTGCTTGCTGGCGGGGGCTCTAGAGGGTATTATACAGGCAGGTGTACGATTTTCTTTGGTCTTCAGTGTATATTCGGCGTTAAGAGATATATATATATATATATATATATATATATATATATATATATATATATATATATATATATATATATATATTTACTTTTGCAAGTCTACATTTTATATGTTCTCTAGCTATGTATGATGTATGAAAATCGCCGGTGGGAGTGGCCGGGGGGTTCTAGGCGCTGCAGTCTGGAGCCGCGCGACCGTTACGGTCGCAGGTTCGAATCCTGCCTCAGGTATGGATGTGTGCGATGTCCTTAGGTTAGTTAGGTTTAAGTAGTTCTAAGTTCTAGGGGACTTATGACCTCAGCAGTTGAGTCTCGTAGTGCTCAGAGCCATTTCAACCATTTTTGTATGAAAATCGATTACGAGTGAAACCTGGCTGTGAAGATCGGCTTTTAAGTTTCGAGGTTTTTCTTTTTTTGTGGAGAATTACAGTGTGCGAGTGAAACAGAGAGGGGAACGGAGCTTTATCTTACAGCCTGTGCTCCTAGAAAACTGATGACTCGACAGCCGAGCATTTAATCCCAACTAAGGTGCTACGTCTTGTCAACAGTCTGCCTCCCATCAATGGATGAATAGCATGATACCTCTATCTGACCTGTTTCTTGCCAGGTCAGTTCGGTGATGAAACGTTTCGCCAAAGAAATTCTAAACCACCACCTCAGGGTCGAGAGATAGCAAAGACCCACGATTTGTTTACATCAGACATGTTGTAATTTCACGGGAGGAGGCGTTTACTGGATTTCATTGTGCAACCCTGCGAATTAGGAAAGCCTATGTTGGCATCTGGCTGGAGCGGTACGGGACCTGGTGGTACCGATATCTGGCAGCCGAGCCCGTGAGGCAATTGGCGCCGTTAGCTGCTGGGCCGGCCTTATAGGCAGAGCGGTGTGTGGCAGCGGCGCATCTGGGGTGTGGAGGCGGCGGCCCGCTAGAGCAGCACGCCCACTCTCCAATTAATGCCGCAGCCAGGCGGCCCGCGCAGGATAACGGCGCGCGACGAGGGCAGGGCCGGCGCGCCAATACGTCAGACACAGGCACCAGCCAACGCGTCTCATCTCTAGTGGGCCAAGCTGTAATAGCCACTGAAATCTCTCCTAAGTAGTAGGTGTCTGGATTAGGACGTCGTACACAAGTGGGAGGTAGGCGTTTTGAAATTCCTCGGTACGGTACACTGACCAGGAAAAAAGAAAAACAAATACTCATTTTAAAAGTGGGCTACAAGATAATTCGCAGAAGGGAAATTCAGAAAAACGCACAGGGCCGTGGAGAGATTAGGTCTAGTAAGAAGGGATCGGGAAAGAGCTGACGAAATTCGTAGAATGCCCTACGACAGTGATGTACACTACTAGCCATTAAAATTGCTACACCACGAAGATGACGCGCTACAGACGCGAAATTTAACCGACAGGAAGAAGATGCTGTGATATGCGAATGATTAGCTTTTCAGAGCATTCACACAACGTTGGCGCCCGAGGTGACACTTATAACGTGCTGACAAGAGACAGTTTCCAACCGATTTTTCATTAAAAAAACAGCAGTTGACCGGGGTTGCCTGGTAAAACGTTGTTGTGATGCCTCGTGTAAGGAGGAGCAATGCGTATCATCACGTTTCCGACTTTGATAAAGGTCGGATTGTAGCCTATCGCGATTGCGGTTTATCGTATCGCGACATTGCTGCTCGATTTGGTCCAGATCCAATGACTGTTAGCAGAATATGCAATCGGTGTGTTCAGGAGGGTAATAGGGAACGCCTTGCTGGATCCCAACGGCCTCGTATCACCAGCAGTCGAGATGACAGGCATCTTATCCTCATGGCTGTAACGGATCGTGCACCCACGTGTCGATCCGAATCAACAGATGGGGACATTTGCAAGACAACAACCATCTGCACGAACAGTTCGACGACATTTGCAGCAGCATGGACTATCAGCTCGGACACCATGGCTGCGGTTGCCCTCGACGCTGCATCATAGAGAGGAGTGCCGGCGATGGTGTACTCAACGACAAACCTGGGTGCAAGAATGCCAAAACGTCATTTTTTCGGATTACTCCAGGTTCCGTTTCCAGCGTCATGATGGTCGCATCCGTGTTTGGCGACATCGCGGTGAACGCACATAGGAAGCGTGTATTCGTCATCGCCATGCTGGCATATCACCGGGCGTGATGGTATGGGGTGCGATTGGTTACACGTCTCGGTCACCTGTTGTTCGTATTGATGGCACTTTGAACTCTGGACGTTACATTTCAGATGTGTTACGACTCGTGGCTCTACCCTTCATTCGATCCCTGCGAAACCCCACATTACAGCAGGATAATGCATGACCGCATGTTACAGGTCCTGTACGGGCCTTTCTGGATACAGAAAATGTTCGATTGCTGCCTCGTCAGCACATTCTCCACATCTCTCACCAATTGAAAACGTCTGGTCAATGGTAGCCGAGCAACTGGCTCGGCACAATACGCCAATCACTACTCTTGGTGAACTGTGGTGTCGTGTTGAAGCTGCATGGGCAGCTGTACCTGTACACGCCATCCAAGCTCTGTCTGACTCAGTGCCCAGGCGTACCAACGCCGTTATTATGGCCAGAGGTGGTTATGCTGGGTACTGATTTCTCGGGGTCTATACACCCAAATTGCGCGAAAATGTAATCACATGTCAGTTCTAGTATAATATATTTGCCCAATGAATACCCGTTTCTCATCTGCATTTCTTCTTGGTGAAGCAATATTAATGGCCAGTAGTGTACTACCTTAGCTTTATTACATTCTTGCGCATTTGCTACATTCTTCCACACAGCCCTTGTGAGCATACTACTGTGGTCCTTCTATGGTCCACCAGTGCATTAGCGTTGCTGACAGCAGTGCGTCGTGTAGCAGTACACAGCTGCGCAAATGACCAACATGGTGGTTACATACGACAAAGTGGATTCCAATGGGAGTACTGCTGCAAGACTGCATGCGGAACGTTTTCCGAACAGACGTGCTTCACGTCGTTCCACAACCTCGCCCGTCGAGATGTGCCTGAGAGAAGCTGGAAAGTTGCATGTTCGTATTTTCTGCTGAGGTGTGTTGATTGTACTAAAGTAGTAGCAATTTGTGCTTGAAACTTGCGAATATGATCCCCGCTCTACTGTTGGTCCTCTGGTAGGTGCTGAAACGTGATGCGACCTGACTATGCTCGGTTTGAATACTACAGCTAGAGATGAACTTGCTGACAATGTTCGAAGTGAACCCAGCCGACAGCACTCGGCAAGTGTCACAGGCGCTGCACACGGGTTGAAGTGCCTTGTGGCGAGTTGTCCATCAACACCAGCTCGACCCGTACCATCTGCAGAAATTTCAGGCATTACAAGAGGCAGGCTACCCACAAAATTGTCACAACTAATAAAATACTGCGGTCTATAGAAGGGATTTCATTTTCAAACCCGACGTTTCATCCTCATCTGCGGAGGACGTTCACAAGGGGGATCGTAGCTTTGTTGAACGTCCGATTCACACCCTGGCTCTCTATTGACTAAAGAAAAATTACCCTTCCGCGAGCTTCCGCCCAGTGGCGTGACATCATCACATGTTTTGAACACGGTAGTGCAATTGGCCGTTGTCGATTGCCGTCGTCCGCTGTCACTATCATCCCGTGGTGGAAGACTGGTACAAATCGTCTTCAGTACCGGAGTCCAAATATCATTCAGTCGTTTTCACAAACATATGAACGGGATCAATCCGAAGATTCAGTTTACCAAAGAGGAGGAGGCAGGCGGAAGATCAAATTTCCTTCAAGAAAGCAGATGGTAGCTTGAGACAGGCGGTTTACTGAAAATCCACGCACACAGGCCGTCACCTACGCAGGGATTCTAACCAACACGCACAACAAAAGCGAGGCATCACAATAACGTTGGAGGATAGAGCAAGGAAAATCTGCAACCCAGAGCTGCTTGACGCAAATTAAAATCTCTAACCAATGCATTGCTCAAGAATGGTTATTCTCTCCCTGAGGTGAAAAGAGTGCTAAGACCACAACGTAAAAATCATAGTGATGCTCAAGCGACAGTGAAATCGAAAGTTTTCCTGCCATTCATTAAGGACGTGACTTAACGCATAGCAAAAATCTTGAAAAAGCGGAACATCGCGGTAATTTAGACTCTCACACAGAAGATACAAGCTTACCTAAAATCGGCCAAGGATGCTCATCAACCGCTGGAAAAAGCTCGACTTTATGGGATTCTATGTAGTTGTGGGGAGGGGTACTTGGGAAATACAAAACGTCAGAAAACGACTCAAAGAGCACAAGGGCAATTGCAGAAGAGGGAGATTAACAGATCAGCTGTTGCGGAACATGGTTTACAGCCAGGGGACTATCATATTCATGTTGACAGGACTCAGCACTGGCAGCCACAAGCGGTTGTCATGAAAGGCTATACAGAGAGGCAACAGAGATTGTGGAACACCCCAGGAATTTCAATAAGAAGAAGGAGGGCGTGAAATGGAATGGAATGCTGAGGAAGATGTGTCCCAGTCTTCCACCATGGGACGATAGTAGCAGCGAACGACGGCAGTCGACAACGGCCAGTTGCGCTCGCGTATGCAAAAACCTGTGACGACAGGCTAGAGCGACGAAGCTCGCGGAAGCGGAATATTTGTGTGATCAGTAGCGAGTCAGGGTATGAATCGAACATTCCACAAAGCTACAGTCCCCATTGAGAATGCTATCCGCAGATGAGGACGAAAGGTTTTAAAGTGAAATCTCTTCGACCACCACATAATGAATTGAGAGCCTACCCACGACCGTTACAGTTAGCGCAGTGGTACATACAACAAAGCATACTCCGCCCACAATTCCCGAGAATGGTGATATTCACGGATGAATGCATGTTCGTTACAGACGGCATATGAAACTTGCACAACAAGCGTGTTAGCACAAACAAAATTTCGCGTGCGCAGGTGATTCAAAGTCACCAACATTTGGATCGGGATAATTAGTGATCATATCATTGTGCTCCATCTACAGCCAAATAGATTAACAGGACCGATCTACCTCACATATTTTAGAGACGTTTTGTCTATCCTACTAGGTGTTGTGCCATCAAATATTCGGATGGACATGTCGCAGCAACATGACGGAGATCCAGCACACTTTGATGTCGATGTGCGGAACCGCCTCAACGTCGTGTATCCCAATCGGTGAAATGGTACGGGTGGACCAGTTCCATGGTCAACACAGTTGCCAGATACGGCATCTCTCGACTATTTTATGTGGACTAGTACGAACAGTATGGTGTATGGCACACCTGTGACGTCAGCGGAGGACTTTATTGCTCGAGACCACAGAGCGTTTCAAACATGGTTCAAATGGCTCTAAGCACTATGGAACTTAACATCTGATGTCATCAGTCCCCTAGACTTAGAACTACTTATACCTAACGAATCTAAGGACATCACACACATCCATGCCCGTGGCAGGATTCGAACCAGCGACCGTAGCAGCAGCGCGGTTCCGGACTGAAGCGCCTAGGACCGCTCGGCCACATCGGCCGGCCGATTGAAATACTTCAAAGAAAACCTCAAGCCCGTAAGGCTCAGTATCGCCGATGTAGGCTCTGCATTGACCTAGGAGGTACGTAGTTCGAAGAGTGTTTGTAATGTAGACAGCGCGATGTGCTATTCATGTAGAGTTCATTGACATAATGCACGCTCTGCAGAGCCCAAGTCGTGCGCCTCCGGATATCGGTACCTTCTTGAAAACTGATCAGTGTGCCTCCACGCCCAACATGCTAGGCGTTGCCGCTGCTCTTTTGGGAAACATCTTTCACGCTGCGTCCCGTACAACAACAGAATATTATTTAAAGTACTCGTAGAATTTTACGTACCCATTTGATAGAGCGGCTCCTTGTTAGTGTAGTCCGATATTCATTTGACCGATTTGTATTAACAGGCACACTAAAACACGATGAATAGCCAGTACACTATCAGCGACTAAGCAGCGCTGCTGCATGGCAGGAGCAGTCAACGTGGGCCAGGGTGGCACACGAGGCGCTACTGCAGTACCGTTTATTCTCCGTGTTTTGTTTATCCTTTGCAGGTGAATACTTCATTTTTAAAAGAGAGCGTTGGAGTGTAATTTGTTCTATTACTTATCATTTCTAGATACACTAAAAATATTTAAAATTTGAAAAGTTTTGTGGCAGTAATTAATATAAATTTTTATGGTTGCCAAAACATCGGCCACAATTCATTTGTGGAAATGCTGTTTTTGTGGACGATACATAGATGTACGGAAGTGAAACATGGATGATAAGCAGTTTAAGTCAAAAGAGAATAACAGCTTTCGAACTGTGGTGCCACACAAGAGTGTTAGCGGGTCAATCACGTAACTAAAGGGAAGGTACTGAATGGAACTGGGGAGACAAGGGGTTAGTGGCACAACTTGTTCAAAAGAAGGAATCGGTTGACAGAACACATTCCGAGACATCGAGTGATCACGTTTAGTACTGGAGGGAAGCGTGAGCGGTAAAAATCGTTGACTGGGACTAAGAGATGGATACAGTAAGCAGAAAGATGTAGGATGCAGTAGTTATTCGGACATGAAGAGGCTCACGGAAGATAGAGTAGCATGGAGAGCTGCATCAAATAAATTTTTGGACTGAAAACCACAACCAATCTATGGTTCAAATGGTTCTAAGCACTAGGGGACTTGACATCTGAGGTCATCAGCCCATAGACTAAGAACTACTTAAACCTAACTAACCTAAGGACATCACACACATCCATGACCGAGGCAGGATTCGAACCTGCGACTGTAGCAGCAGTATGGTTCCGGACTGAAGCGCCTAGACAAACAATTTACGAACTGGTTTTCGCAGACAATCTGCAACAACAACGAAACTTCCTGACAGATTAAAACTGTGTGCCGGACCGAGACTCGAACTCGGGACCTTTGCCTTTCACGGGCAAGTGCTCTACCAAGCACCAAGCACCAATTCGATGATAATTGAGTACCATAAAAAAGTCTTATATTTGACTTTTTTAATGAATCGTTCCATCTTATCTGAGTTTGTAAATTCCATATAGAGTACATTAGGAGACTTCTGAAGTCGTCTGAGAAGGTGGCTTTTGCACAACTCCCTTGCATGAAGTGTTGTATCGAGATGGGATGGCGCAGTAGTTATGTAATTATCCTAACGGATACGTTCGTCGGCGTATCACATAGGTTCCTGATGTTATTTCATACAGAGTTGCTTGTCTGTTAGCACTGACAACTCTACTAAACGCCTCTACTCTCAGTCGATATGTGAAGGCCGTCGGCCACTGCGCTGTTCGTGGTGAGAGGTAATGCCTGAAATTTGGTATTTTCGACACGCTCTTGACACTGTGGATATCGGAATATTGAATTCCCTAACATTTCGGAAATGGAATGTGCGGCCACAATAGCACCGGAAACCTTTTCATCGGAGTACAAGCGGCTGTCGCCAGTGCACTGCCCTTTTATACCCTGCGTGCACGGTACTACCGCCAGCTGCGTAAATTCATCTCGCTCCGCGATAAGTTGTGTCACCTCAGTGTACATACCGTTGCTTGTACCACATGTCTTCAAGGTTGTTTGTGTGACGTAACGATACTTACAGTGTGCCGCTGAAGACGAGCATGTAGTCCGATTTCAGTCTGGAGCCGGCCGGAGTGGCCGTGCGGTTCTAGGCGCTACAGTCTGGAACCGAGCGACAGCTACGGTCGCAGGTTCGAATCCTGCCTCGGGCATGGATGTGTGTGATGTCCTTAGGTTAGTTAGGTTTAAGCAGTTCTAAGTTCTGATAAGCTCAGAAGTTAAGTCGCATAGTGCTCAGAGCTATTTGAACCATTTGAACCAGTCTGGAATACTAGGAAAATAGATAAATAAAAAGAAACCATTTTTTGGCTGAAGCAAACTTTACCGTCGAAAATGATGTTTGTGACATACGTGCGAGCTGCACACCACATTCTGCGTAAAACACGTGGTGAACATTCTAGCATTTTTGTAGCTGTTACAGATTACTCCTTTTCCCATTGTGCATGCTGGGTTACGAAGTACAAAGTGCGCATTTCATTGTTACTAGATGGAAGTGACACTCAAACTGACTTGCAGTTCCTGAGGTCGAAGTTCCCATTTCTGCCCACAACTGAGATCTATTCAAGGCTGTCCAAGACCAAGTGCCGGAAGCCAGTGCGACGCCCTGCGGTCGGAGCGGAACGGGGCGACCGCCACCGCCACCGCGGCCACACCCGTTTGTCAGCTGCCTGGCTGAGAGCCACCAATAAAGCAAGCTGCTAGCGCCGCTAGCAGTCGTTTAAGTCGCCAAGTCGCTAATTTGGCGCCAGAAGACACTGTGACGCTGTCACATGTATCACCGACACGTGACTGAAAGTACAGATGGCGCCACTAAGGGAAAAGGCTGCAAGCGCGGCGTTGATGTATGAAGGGCCCAGCCTCTGCAATAGGCCGAGCCGAGAACAGCGGTGGCTGGGACAGTTTTGTTAACAGCTTCCATATACAAACCGTGGACAGGTGTTAAAATTAACATCTCAATAGGTGAAAACGTGGCCCTTACAGGATCACTTTGTTATCCGTCTGCCTCTATGTCCGTTTGCCTGGCGGGCCGATCGTCCAGTACCCTTTTTCTTTTTGAAGTTGAAATTTATGTCACATACTGGGGTCTACGGTCCCTTAGCGATGTAAAAAATCATTGAAATCGGTAGAGCGCTTTCCATTGACGTACAATCATGAAACATGGCCAGAAGAAAGTGCTCACCGTACAAGTAAGCGAAAAAATTAGATGTGGTGTCACCGCCAGACACCACACTTGCTAGGAGGTAGCCTTTAAATCGGCCGCGGTCCGGTAGTATAGTTAGCATAGCCTTCAGCTACGTTATTTGCTACGACCTAGCAAGGCGCCAGTATCCGTACTATTGATATTGTGAATCATGTACCATAAAGAGCGACGTTCTCCATGAATGGATTAAAGTTAAGTATTCCACCAGCTACGTCCGTTTTTCTCAATTCTAATTCCCTTGTCATGTTCCAGACCTCACGTCAGCCTGCGTGAACGAAAACGCATGCATTTCGGCCTCCTTTAGCAATACGGTGTTGGCTCTCCTGCCAACCACAACATTAGAAAACTGTTAATTTATAATTAACTAAAAAGGAAGCAGTGAAGCACCAAAGAAACTGGCCTAGGCATGCATATTCAAATACAGAGATATGTAAACACGCAGAATATGGTGCTGCGGTCGGCAAAGCCAAGTGTCTGGCGCAGTAGTTAGATCGGTTACTGCCGCTACAACGGCAGATTATCAAGATTTAAGTGAGTTTAAACTTGGTGTTATAGTCGGCGCACGAGCGACGGGACACATCACTCCGAGGTAGCGAAGAAGTGAGAATTTTCCTCTACGACCATTTCACGAGTGTACCGTGAATATCAGGAATCTTGAAACTTCCTGGCAGATTAAAAGTGTGTGCCGGACCGACACTCGAACTCGGGACCTTTGCCTTTCGCCGGCAAGTGCTCTACCAACTGAAGTTTCAAATCAGCGCACACTCCGCTGCATAAGGAAAATGTCATTCTGGAAACATCCCCCAGTCTGTGGCTAAGCCATGTCTCCGCAATATCCTTTCTTTCAGGAGTGCTAGTTCTGCAAGGTTCGCAGGAGAGCTTCTCTACAGTTTGGAAGGTAGGAGGCGAGGTACTGGCGGAAGTAATGCTGTGAGGACGGGGCGTGAGTCGTGCTTGGGTAGCTCAGTTGGTACAGTCGGCACGGTAGCTCAGCGTGTTCGGTCAGAGTGTTACGCGCCCTCTGTAATAAAAAAACTGAGTCAATCCATCAAAAACGAACATAAATGGATGTCTTACGACGTCCGCCCCGAGCAGATGCAACGAACAAAAGCGAACAAAATGAGAATTAAAAAAAAAAAAAAAGGTTGGTAGAGCACTTGCCCGGGAAAGGCAAAGGTCCCGAGTTCGAGTCTCGGTCCGGCACACATTTTTAATCTGCCAGGAAGTTTCAAATAAGCGCACAATCCGCTGCAGAGTAAAATTTCATTCTCGAATCAGGAATCTTGTAAAACATCGAATCTCCGACATTACTGTGGACGGAAAAATACCTTGCAAGAACGGGACCAACGACGACTGAAGAGAATCTTTCAGTGCGTCAGAGGTTCAACCCTTGCCACATTACTGTAGATTTCTGTGCTAGGCCATCAGCAAGTATCAGCTTGCGAACCATTCCAAGAGACATCATCGATATGGGCTTCGGGAGCCGAAGGCCCATTCATGTACGCTGGATGACTGCACGACACAAATCCTGGGTCCGTTAACGCCGACATTGTACTGTTTGTGACTAGAAACATGTTGCCTTTTCGGACGAGTTTCTTTTCAAATTGTATCAAACGGATGAACGTCTACGGGTGTGAAGACAACCTAACGAATCCACGAAACCTGCATATCAGCAGCGAACTGATCAGACTGGTGTAGGCTCTGTAACTGTGTGGGGCGTGTGCAGTTGGAGTGATAAGGGGCCCCTGATACGTCTTTTTGCGACGTACGTAAGCATCCTGTCTGATCACCTGTACCCATTCATGTCCACTGTGCATTCCAATGGACTTGGCCAATTCCAGCAGGACAATGCGACACCTCACACGTCCAGAATTGCTGCAAAGTGGCTCCAAGAACACTCTTGAGTTTAAATAACCAGATATTAACATTAATGATCATGCCTGGGACGCCTTGCAACTTGCTCTTCAGATAGATGATGGCACTCTTACGGTTTTATGGACAGCCCTGCAGGATACATGGAGTCAGTTCCCTCCAGCACAACTCCAGACACTAGTCGAGACCATGCCCGCCGCAATTCTGCGTGATGGAGCGGACCTGCACAATATTAGGAGGCGTACCAGTTTCTTTGGCTCTTCAGTGTATTTCCTTTGTCATTTGTTACCCGATTACAAACGTGAAATTAAAACATTCTCGAAAATCTTGGAATCCATGAGACTGATATTTTCCCAGTATCAATACCGATAACAGACAAAAAAAAATCGTAAACATCCTCGATTCCTGGAATGGGTGAACTGTCTATATACATAATATTGTACAGAATCCTCAGTAGACTAGTACTCTCACCTCGCCGATGCTTTTATTTCCTCGCATGGCTTCCTGGCCGGGAGATACTATCTAGTGCTAGTCTTTTTGTATTTGACGACTCTTCAGCTACTTGCGCTTCTTTCTGGTGAAGACGAAATGGTTAGGAAAACACAGACACCCAGTCCCCGAGCGAAGAAAATCTCCGCCCCGGCCAGAAACTGAACCCGGAACCCACGACCTAGAGGCAGCGATATTAGTCAGTAGATCATGTACTGTGGACTATATTTTTATATTTTTGTTAGACGCGTAATTCATCGCCAGATGGGGCCAGAAATATGTGGAAGATCTGCGAGGATTCTATCCTGGTTTCTAAAAGCAACGAGAAATTGACAATATTGAGGGTAATATAACTTTTACTTAATACGGGACTTACTCCAGAATCCTGCATTTCGAGAGCTACACTTTAACGGTTGATACATCAAGTCAAGCTTCACGAACGAACTCACAACTTACAATGACCACAAACTCATTCCTTTGATTCCATGTTTCCCATCAGCCTCTGTAGCACTACGTATTCTGAGATGCAGTATACACTCATGTTCAGAAAAAAAGAAAAAAACAGAACACCTTGAAAGACTAGAAACCGGACGTTCATTTTCACGCAACGTCTACATTAGTATGTTATGGAGAAATGACTATACTTTAAGTCACGTCGGTTTAGCATGTGTCCTGTAGCCTGGTAGGCACAGGGTCCGCCATGACCGAGGCGCGAATGGCGCCCTATGGTAGAGCCATCTATGCTGCATTGACTTGGTTCCAAAGTTGATCTGTGGTGATTGGCATTGGGGCGACAACCATTGCAACCCTCGTTCCACCATATCCCATACATTTTCGATTGGTGACAAGTCTGGCGATCTCTCGGGGCAGGGCAAAAGGCTGACATCCTTTCGCACCTAGAACGCACGTGCTCGTGCATCAACGTATGTTCGTGCATTGACTTGCTGAAAAATGGGGCCTAGAGTGTTGTGCAGAAAGGACAGGGCTACGGGTCGCAGGATGTCATTCATGTAGGTCACACTAGTCACAGTGCCCTGGCCATCCACCACCTGTGATTTTTGGTTATACCCAGTAGCATCCCGTACAATAAGGCCTTGATTTGGCGCTCTATGTCTTACGCGAATGCAGTCACTGTGATATTGCTCCCTCTGTTTGCTGCGAACCAAAATACCAAACAGAATCTGGATTCGTCCGAAAACAGTATCTGATGCCATTCCTATCCGCTGTGGCGTCTTTCCATACACCACTGCCCTCTAGCATGCTTCTGTACATTCGTCAAAGGTAGGCGGAGAACTGGACGACGAGCACGTAATCCATGCCGTAATAAACGGCGACGGACTGTCTTCCCTGATAGTGTACTGTGTCATATACTGATCCGCTGTTGCGCCAGAGCCGAGAAGAATGCAGACCTGTCTTGCAATGCCATTCGGATGAGTTGCCAATCTTCTTGGGTGATTGGTCTGAGTGGTGTGACCTGACCCATCTCGTCGTGTTCTACGGCGTTCCGTGAACTATTCTGCACACACTCGTTGCGCTGCCGAAACACTTCGTCCTACACGAGAGACAGCTGCCCGATGGATGCATCACATTCTATCATGACAATAATGCGCCCTCTTTCAAAACACAGATATGTCGGTACGGATAGCGCATACGTCTGCGACGCATCCTGTCCGTCTGCTCAAGTCAGACTGATCCATTACCTTCGGTCTATAGCAAAACGAGACCGCAGGCAAATTTTACCGGTACGTGGTGTTGCACTAAGATATCGCTGTTGGCCTTGAAGCCGCGGGCTGACATGGCTCAAATGCTAATTATTTCTGCAAAACGTACTAATGTTCATGTCCTGTGAATATGAACGTCCTAGCTCTCGTCGTTCAAGGTGTTCGATTTTTTTCTGAACAAGAGTGTACGCCGTCCACTAAGACAGCCACTGGTCCATGATTGTTACTGCAGTGAAATTTACTGAAGTCAGCGCTAAAGTAACTCTTTTCCAAAGACGTGGGGAATGGTACACACAGTTGAGAGTGCCGAATCATAACAGTGATGTCTTGTCAAACTATTGACACAAAATACAGCTGACCATGCCATGTGAGATGAATATACCACACAGTTGGTAAACATTCCGTGTGAGATACCACCATACCACCAGCGGGAATATGTTAGTGGGACGTGTACAATAAAGCATCATAAATACACTCATGCTCATAAATTAAGGACAATTGCAGAATGTGGTGCCACACAACGTGGCACTACGCAAAACTGTCGCTAATAGCATAGGCACATAGGGAACACACACGACACAGATCTGTATGTCCACGGTGATAAGTTGAGAAAACCGTCCAGAAACACATGTGCTACAAAACGCCACTATTTCCTGCGTATGTACCCCGACATCAATATGGGATATGATCACCATGCACACGTACACAGGCCACACAACTTGTTGGCATACTCTGGATCAGATAGTCGAGCAGCTGCTGGGGTAAAGCCTCCCGTTCTTGTACCAGTGTCCGTCGGAGCTCTTGAAGTGTCCTAGGGGTTTGAAGACGTGTAAAGATACGTCGACAGAGAGCATCCCAGACGTGCTCGAGGGGGTTTAGGTCTGGAGAACAAGCAGGCCACTCCTTCTTCTTCTTCTTCTTCTTCTGTAGTGGTCAATCAGAGGATTGGTTTGCAACAGCTACAATGGCAGCTTGTCTCCATTCTGTGCGTCTTTCAGTTTTTCTCTTCATTTACTTATAGGTGTTACATCCCACATCTTTCACGATTTGATCCATGCACCCCAGCCGTGGTCTTCCTCTTGGTCTTTTTCCCTCGACGTATCCCTCTATGATTGTGTTCAGGAGTCCTTTATATCTTAATAGATGACCTGTAAATTGCACTCTTCTTTTAACAATGAAACTCCAGAAGCTTCTCTTCTCACCTGCTCTTTCCAGAACCACTTCGTTTGTGACCTTCTCGATACATTTTATTTTGAGCATGCGTCTATAGCACTACATTTCAAAATAATGTAGCTTATGGTCTTCCTCTGCTCCGAGAGTTTATGTTTCACACCCATAGCATGCCACACTCCACACATATAATGTTCCAAAATCTTTTCCTGATTTCAAGGCTGATGCTCTTAGATGTTAAGATGTTTTTCTTCTTGTTAAAAGCAGCCTTTGCTTGAGAAATTCTGCTTCTCACTTCTGCCTTGCTCCTTCCATCCCTGGTAATATTACTGCTCAGATAAGTAAATTTATCAACTTGTTCAAGCAGTTCATTGCCTACATGAACTTGGACCTTCACTTGATCTTTTCTGTCACATGTCTTCGCTTTTTTTTCTTTATTAATTCTCATATTATATTCTTCCCCCATAACTTTATCCATTCTATCCAGTTGGACTACAAGATCTTCTTCACTTTTAACTAGGGCATCTACATCATCGGCATATCTTATCATATCTGGCAACTCCATTCGCCTGATATCTTTTGTTTGAAGGTACTCCTCCATGATGGCAGCTCGGTGCGGCCGAGCGTTATCATCCATTAGGAGGAAGGTGGGACCCACTGCACCCCTGAAAAGGCGGACATACTGGTGCAAAGTGACGTCCCGATACACCTGACCTGTTGCAGTTCCTCTGTCAAAGACATGTATGGGTGTACGTGCACCAATCATAATCCCACCCCACATCATCAAACCACGACTTCTATATAGGTCCCTTTCAAGGACATTAAGGGGTTGGTATGTGGTTCCTGGTTCACGCCAGATGAAAACCCGGCGAGAATTACTGTTCAGTCTATACCTGGACTCGTCCTTGATTATAACCTGGGACCACTGTTCCAATGACTATGTACTGTGTTCTTGACACCAAGCTTTACGGGATCTCCTGTGACCAGGGGTCAGTGGAATGCACCTTGCAGGTCTCCAGGCAAATAAACGACGTCTGTTCATTCGTCTGTAGACTGTGTCTGGAGACAACTGTTCCAGTGGCTGCGGTAAGGTCCCGAGCAAGGCTACCTGCAGTACTCCTTGGCCGGCTGCGGGCACTGATGGTGAGACATTGGTGTTCTTGTAGTTTTATGCGCTGTGGACATCCCATACTGAAGCGCCTGGACTCGTTTCCTGTCTGCTGGAATCGTTGCCATAATCTTGAGATTACACTTTCTGACACACGGAGGGTCCGTACTACGACCTGATGTGTTTGACCAGCCTCCAGTCGCCCCAGTATTCTTCCCCTCATAACGCCATCGTTATGTTTTCTTTGAGCCATTTTCAACACACACCACGTCTGAAAATGTCTGCACACTTACTCGCTGCACCGTACTCTGACATGCACCAACACAAATCTGCGTATGAGGACTGCTGCCACCGCCACCGTGCGACGACCGCAGGTCAAATGCACCACGTGGTCATACCCCGAGGTGATTTAAACCAGCATTGTTTCACAATCTATCAGCATTATCTTTAATTTATGAGATGAGTGTATGTTTGAAACGTTCATAGTCCATGATGGTGGTGGTGGTGGTGGTTAGTGTTCAACGTCCCGTCGACAACGAGGTTATTAGAGACGGAGCGAAAGCTCAGGTTGGGGAAGGATTGGGAAGGAAATCGGCCGTGCCCTTTCAAAGGAACCATCCCGGCATTTGCCTGAAACGATTTAGGGAAATCACGGAAAACCTAAATCAGGATGGCTGGAGACGGGATTGAACCGTCGTCCTCCCGAATGCGAATCCAGCGTGCTAACCACTGCGCCACCTCGCTCGGTTCATATTCCATGGACTGGGGTGACTTCACATCAGCTGAAATACACCGTCCTCCTAGAACCACAGTCGTCTTCGACGTGAAAAATAATTCTCTAGGAAAGTTTTAGATCTGATGGGCAACTAACTAATGAGCAACTGCGTAAGACGTAGCTGCTTTATCTGAGAACGAGCGCACCTACGACATTGGTGACTGAAGCACTCTGCTCTGGAAAATTTAAGGGCAAGATAGATAAACTAACATAACATATTTATTACTCAGTGTATATTAATAAAAGTTTCGGGAGCATGTTGCCAGACGTTTCGCAGTGATGCAGAGAAAGTAATACTTTACAAGGGGTGAGGTCAGCATGACTGTAGCGCCACTTGGGGCTAGCTCCACCACATGTGACGTCCTTAGGTTAGTTAGGTTTAAGTAGTTCTAAGTTCTAGGGGACTGATGACCATAGCTGTTAAGTCCCATAGTGCACAGAGCCATTTGAACCAATCCACTACATGAGGCACTTGAAGGAAAGAGAAAAGACACTGTGTGTCAACCAGCGAGCAGTTACGGTGCACTCTTGGTGTTCTTAATTACAGCTTGGCCTGCAGACAGTATATGGATAACTTCACAAGTAGAAAAATCATTGGGGAACTGGAAGAAGGACAAAGTGTGACTAGTGCAGCCCAAGAGTTTGGTACTGCTCACAGCATTGTTTCACATACGAACCACTGCCTCCCAAAGGAGAGGAGGAGATAGACCAGTGGTAAGTACATAAGCAGATGATCTCACGACGTCCTGCAACAGCCTAGAAGGAAACCACGTCAAGCAGCAGTTGCTAGTGCAACCACATTTAACAGGACTGCAAGGCACACAGCCGCACACTCCACAACAACGACACAGTGACGGCACGGTTGCGGTCTCTCTGCCCGACAACCAGTGCGTTGTGTTCCGTTGAGAACTGCACATCGGAGCTACCGTATGAGATGCTTCCAAGAGCAAAGGGGCAGGACCACTGAGTGGTGAGGTCGCGTGCTCTTCTCCGACGAGAGCAGATTGTGGATGTATCCTCATACGGTGAGAGGTAAAACACGTAGTGCACCCAGGAACAATGTCGGACAGTGTTGTTTCTGTGGTCCTGTTGTCATGTTTTGGAGCGGCATAGAGTTGCAAGGGCGTACTGATCTGCAAATCTTTGGCCGTGGTACACTCGCTGGCCAACGTTCTTGTGACACTGTACTCCTCGTCCACGTGTTTTTTCAGAGATGCATTCGAGCTCGACTTCATCTTTATGAATGAAAAAGCGCGACCGTATCAAACAAAACAGATCGAGGAACTTTTGGA
Source organism: Schistocerca gregaria (assembly GCF_023897955.1). Lineage (NCBI taxonomy): Eukaryota > Metazoa > Arthropoda > Insecta > Orthoptera > Acrididae > Schistocerca > Schistocerca gregaria. The sequence goes on from NC_064927.1 coordinate 310,012,735, forward strand.
GCCAGAGGATATCCGGAGAATAGACTAGCTTGCCGGTTGCCCCGACTTAAGTCCCATCGACCACGTGTGGAATGCGATGGGCAGACGTATTGCAGTTGTCCACAAGTGCCAACAATCATACAGCAGGAGCCACCAGCTCTAGTGGAGGAATGGAAAGCCCTATTACATGAACTCCTTACCAAACTTACGGCCAGCATTGGAGCACTTTGCACAGGCTGCTAACACACACTTCTAAGGATCGTGCCCCGCCTTTTGTAATGCGCTGGGGACCATTACACGTCTCGATGGCTTCTGTATAATTATTCTCTTTGAACAAAAGGGCCTTTTCGGCCCGTATCAATGGGCATTTCTTTCGGCTACTTCACGTACTATATGTTATCTTTTCCTATGTACGGTCAAAGATTCATCGAGTTATGGTACTCGGCAGTGACACACCATGCGGAAGTTAATTTTGTTCCTAATTTTTCATAGCGTCGCAGTTCTTAATTGAAGCACTATGGGCTTCCCCAGACTCGCCATCTTTCGATGCGTGTAAGTGTACCCACGAAAAGCTTTTAGCAGTGAAAGAAACAATTACAATACCTAATCCACGCCATAGTTTATCCGTACCCCCCTCCCCCCCCCCCCCCTCCAACCCAACAGTTAATCCAACCATCCAATCACATACTAAGGATCCTTCACTAAAGACCAGTTTTATTTGTATTTTGTTTGTAGCTTCCTTCTATTTCAGTTGCAAATTAGTCCCTTACAAGAGAATGGAACCAGGATTAATATTCCTAAAACAGAAATGAACGGTAACCAGGAACCTGGTTCAGTGAAAAGCTGACGGTGAATGTTAAAAATTACGCAAATTTTCTCATGGCTTCTTTTTCTCATGGGACGCAGAGATACGGTAACGACTGCTGCAATTGATGCAGAATGTGAAACATTTTACAAAACTTCCGTTAGGGCTTGACCCTGGTGGCTGGTTTCAACAGACAGATCGTTTCCGATAGGGCTCTAGTCGCAGTGTAGGCACACCTAGCAATATTTCTGTTCTTATGCAGTGTCTCGAGGAGTTGATAAATAACCCCTTCGCTGGAAAAGACAGACACAGGACGTTGTTTCGTTTATGATGTGGCGCTGCTGGATTAACACTGAAAGAAAAATGAGGGGCTACGATGCAGTAATGATTCCTTCAACGGTACTTAAGGATTGCCGTCTTTTATTATGGGTTATAAGTCTTGGCACAGCACCGTTTCCACACAAAATGATTACTCCAGTGATTGCACCGTCGCACAGACAGTGGTCTGGATCTGAAAAAAGTGACGAAAAATCGAAAAAAGTGATAGTCACCGAATAAGTTGACTACTACAGAATCTTGAAGATTAAGCTTTACTGCATGTTACGCCACAAGAAAACCGAGATGTCTTTGATACCTGGGGCACTTCGTTAGTGGAAAATTGCTCTTCCCGGCATAGTGTTAACGATCCATAGCAGCTCTGTAATATCTCCATTATTTAATGTGCGTGTAAGTTTTTACGCGAGTTCCCTACTTCAGATCTGTTTGATGGAGCCTATTAAGAAAGGTATGTGCAATATTAGCGTATATAACGTTTTCATTAATTTATGCTGCTGTGTGTTATAAATCAATGTCAAAGGTGTGTCTACATAACGGTTATCCCTATAAAATTTTCGCAGAAAAGTAGCAAAGAAAGGTACGCATTCAGCGTTATTTGGGAACTGCCGACGTGGGGCGTGTAAGTTATGATATTTTGTAATAGAGTGTCAAAGAAAATTCTGACCGCCTCGCCCCTGTACTTTTGAGGTTAGAAATAAACGACGCCGAGTCACGTTTGGCAGCTGTTTTGATGGACTACGGTTGACCGCTATAACCACTGTTGATATATGCTATACTTGGTATCTTACTTAAATGGAAAATTAAATTTTTAACGTTGTGCAACTAATAATTCAAGTGTTGTTGCAAATATGGAAGCGTGGTGGTAAAGTGCAAACGAACGTATATGTCTCCTAGAGTGCTGCATCCAAGCAGGATTTGCAGGAAATAGTTGCAATTTTTCACAGTAGAAATCAGTTACTAATAATGCATCGCATTTTGCGTGTATTTTAGAGTCTCTTATTGATAAAATAAGCTGTACGCTCCGAGAATTGTTCGAGTTTGTACAGAAATATTTCAGCTCGAACTTAAACACGCAGCTTAAATGTTTAGTGCAACATTTTGCGAAAAAAGTGAATAATGCTTGGCTAGGTAAACAATCTTTGAAGGTGTTGTTGTCCATATTTAAACTGAGATGGGAACAATGTCAAAGAACAACTGGACGGTTTCTTCAGAACAATAAAAAGTGCTTTCTTCTTCTACGATTATGAATGTGAATATTGAAATTTAGAAATATAGAATGTAGTTCTGATTAGTACACGAACGTAAAACGAGATCAAAGTTCCGCACAATAATTCCACCACGTACTCCACAGATTGTTTGGACGACCAATGGGAAATCTGTGGATTTAAGTGCAGTGACATCTAGTACATCGAAATCAAAATCCACGGAATCAAAGAAGCATAGTCGACCAAGTGTGGAGTTCGAGAAAGCAAGTGGTCGAAGCAAAAGAAGAAACGCCACTTGTTTAGTCGGCCTGGGGTGGCCGCTACAGTCTGGAATCGCGCGACCGCTACGGTCGCAGGTTCGAATCCTTATTCGGGCATGGATGTGTGTGATGTCCTTAATTTAGTTAGGTTTAAGTAGTTCTAAGTTCTAGGGGACTGATGACCACAGATATTAAGTCCCACAGTGCTCAGAGACAAACGCCACTTGTTTACATAACACAGATAGCAAATTGGAGTTCCAGTTGGCTAGTCAAATAAGTACAGATCAGCTTTAAAATTATCAGCAGCTATCCCAGTCACAAAAATGTTTATTGATGAGGAATTGTCTGATTTCGCTGAGGGAAAGTTGTCGAGATATCAGCAACTGCTTATTATAAATTCGCCGAAACAAGGTAACGCTCTTATCTATGCCGCTTACGAAAATATAATAGAAGACAAATGTAGGTGTTACCCATCGGATATACACATAACTACAAATACACTTAAATCAGAACACATCAGAAAGAATTTTCCTTGTTCTAAAAGGACATACTGGAAACATTATCTTCAGAGATTTAAAATTAAGCAGGGTTGACACTAAAATAGGTTTGGATGGTTCTTCGGGGCACAGTGAGTACGAGCAGAAGTAATGACGGAAGTGCTTCGGACGCTAATTGTTTTAATCATTTTGTTGGTTCCACTGCAGCTAACTATCCATAAGTAATCTCTTATAAAAACAAGTAGTGATATGGAGAAATCGTGCGCCTTCATCACCTCGTTTCTGAGGGCCTATAAGGCTACAATTTTTGCATGAAAATGTAAAGTCTACTTTAAATGAGAAGAAACGTAGGGACGACCAATTTGTGTCTCTACGTTTTTTTCAAATAGTTTGGGGAGAAAAAGAAATAATAATACATTTTGAAATGTTTTCACGTTGACTGATGGAAAGGTCTGTAATGCTATAACATCTACTGTGTTGTCTATGAACAGATATTTGTGCGGAGCAACGCCAAAATAGTTTAATAACCTCGATTTTGTAAAAAATTAATGTTTCCACTTTAACTTAAAATATTGCTCGTCGTTTTCGTGAGGAATCATCAGTGTCTGTTCAAATCCTGGCGTTTGACGAAGACTTCATTCAGCGGTTTCACGTTACTTTGCAGCTCATGTCAATGTGGCTATAACGTGAAAATTGAAAAGTTGTGAAAAGATTGTCATGATACAGCGAAAATGTGCATAAAGTTAGTATGGGTTACATTGGGTTGTTTGGGGAAGGAGACGAGACAGCGAGGTCATCGGTCTCATCGGATTAGGGAAGTACGGGGAAGGAAGTCGGCCGTGCCCTTTGAAAGGAACCATCCCGGCATTTGCCTGGAGCGATTTAGGGAAATCACGGAAAACCTAAATCAGGATGTCCGGACGCGGGATTGAACCGTCGACCTCCCGAATGCGAAGTTCGTGCAGTATTAAATGTCTACGACAGTACATAATGCCTCAATTCACGGCGCTCAGACAATATAATCAGCGATTTACCAAAAGGCAATTATTATCTGAAGACGCACAGGAAGCCCGAAATAAAGGTATCGAAATATCTTGAAGGGTTTTCCAGGAAAAGTACACGCGTAGATACAATGTGGGACGTAATTCATTGGACCGTGGTATCTGTGGATCCACTCTTTTCGAACCTAAGGAAAACGAAAGCCATAAAAAGTAAAGAATTGTCAATGGGTGCAACAGAGATTTTATTTTTTCCTGCTGATGAGTCTGAAAATTTTCCAGGAATTCCTGGTAAGCATGATACTGGCTCGGAATTCGAACATGATAACCAACCCGACAGTGCGAAAGGTTGAGAATTTGCATTATTGTGTGCGATATCACCACTCTTTTAATGTAGACGCGTATCCAGATTCATCCACTGCGTATTCCGTTGCAAGTCAGTCATTGCAGGGCTGTAGTCAACACACTTTCTCTGAATAAGGATGTAACCAGACATTCAAGAATTGTGAGATGTTACGTATAATACATATTGTTCTCAAATTGTCTGTTGGCTTCGGTCTCGGGTTCTTCGGCCGACGTTTGTTTGATGATTTTTCTGATGTTTCGCCAGCACGAGAGGCTGGCATTGTCACTGCTTCACCTTCCAGCAAACAAGCCGAAGAACCCGAGACAGAAGCCAACAGGCAGTTTGTCAACAAGTGGCCAGGAAAGCCTTAACAATTTTGTACATATCGTTCTGTTAAGGATCCAAGCCTATTCTATTGATAGGAAGCAACAAAGACTTCAACGTCTAAAGTAATTACCCTTATCGTCCTTCCAGAAATGTGGCTGATTGCATGAAGGGAGGGAATCCTACCTCCAGGTGAAGAGCATGTTTCACAATACAAGATATGGAATACTCAGCTGTACAAGGGAATGACGAGAATGAAAATCTGTGCCGGAGCAGGACACGAAACTGGAGTTGCCACCTTACGTGAGCAGACGTCTTAACCGCTTTGGTATCCTTGGATGGCTCACCACCAGATATAAACTTCCACATGTCTTCGGTCCTGCGTCACAACCTGTACTCGTACACACATTTTGTAATTCCCTTACAGTGGAGGACATTTTAACTGAAACTCTCTGCCTTGTATCGGCGGATAAAGACGATACTGCAGTGCCTGTATTGCTAAGAAGGACGATGCAACATGAATGTCCGAAGGAACATTAGATCGTTCTTCTTGACAATGTCGCACGATAGAGGTAATTCACCACCCCTATACTACAAGACACAGACGTTGTAGATCCTTATTCGAGCAATAGATATTATTTGGCATATTCTTAGACTCATCACTTGAAGCTGAATCTTGAAATATACTAAATTTGCTCTCCCGGGGTAATTCGTGTCTGTCTACAACCATTTGGCAGTTAACTTTCTTCAACATTTCTGTAAAATTCTCCTGCAAGTCATACTAACTTGTGACCAATCATGCTGTGTATGTTCAAGATCCTATTTGGTAAGGGTCCCACACACTTTAGCAATATTGTAAGATTGGTCGCACCAGTGTTCTGCAAGCAGACTCCTTTCTAGAGAGAGTGTCTTTCTCTAGTATTCTACCAATGAAAGGGAGTGTGTCATCTGCTTTACCTACGATTGAGCTTGTGTGGTCCTCCGACTTCTTATCCTTACAATTTGGTACGATCAGGTATTTATGTGAGTTAAGCGATTCAAACTTTAACCTGTTGATATTGTAGGCGTAAGCGCTAAATTTTACCTTTCTGAAGAGTTAAAGCCACTTGTCAATGTTTTCATCGCTTCAGAACATTATCCCTTTTTTCGAAATATTTGTTCACCTTCTTTGAGGCAGTACTTCATTCCACGTAAGTTCATCATCTGCGAAAAGTCTAACGCTACTATTAATATTGTCTGCAAGGCCGTTAATATACAACATTAAGAGCAAGTATCCCATCACATTTCCCTGGTGCAAACCCAAGGTAACTTCTACATCTGTCGATGACTCTTGCTCCAAGGAAACATGCTGCGTCCTCCATAGCAATAAATCTTTTGTCAAGCCTCAAACTTCGCTTCTTACCCCATGTAGTCGTACTTTCGATAACGTTTTTCCTTTTTTTTCAGTGTATGAGTTTAGTTTGCCGCTGTATGAGTGTACGGGATGTGTGATAGGTGCAGGCAGAAAGTGGATTGCGCAAACTGTTATTGGCAGATCGTGTTGTCTCAGTTCATGACTGTAATCAGTTAGATGGATTGTTAATACATATTAATTATGGGTTTAAGCACTCATAGAGGTAGTGTCAGCTTCCAATAAGTTGAATTGTAAAGTGTCAGTAATAAATTAAACATAAGCATTAGCATAATCACACGGTGTTTCAAAGGCACAGTTCTTCAGTATTAACAGGAGAAGGAGACAACTTAATGACATAATTAGCGGGTTCTTGAGCAGACTCTTTAGTCTGTCTTCTATTGTGTAGCCTTTAACTCTTCTAAGGAAATTCACTTCTTCTGAGTACGCCTTTCTTGCTTTTAGCTGATCACTCAGATTTCACTTCCATAGACCAGTGAAGGGACAGCAACAGTCCTGTAGAATTTAATTTGAACAGTTTTCCTATTTTTCCTTATAGGTTTTCTGTTAATTGTTTCACATGCCTGGGTGAATTTACTAAGCTTAATTTCTATCTTTGCCGTAGCCATATGTCGCCTCACGACCTAGGAAACTTGAAGTGGTTCACTTGCTGGAAAAATCTTCAGATATACCACTAATTATGTTCCAAAGTATTCTTTCCTCATGAATGCCAGTTTTTTTCTGTTGATATCTGCAGCCGGCCGGAGTGGCCGTGCGGTTCTAGGCGCTACAGTCTGGAAGCGAGCGACCGATACGGTCGCAGGTTCGAATCCTGCCTCAGGCATGGATGTGTGTGATGTCCTTATGTTAGTTAGGTTTAATTAGTTCTAAGTTCTAGGAGACTGATGACCTCAGAAGTTAAGTCGCATAGTGCTCAGAGCCATTTGAGATCTCCATGTCAGATTTCACACTTATTTGATTCAGTAAGTTAATTCCTTTATTTAGCTCTTCTTCTTTATTTGCTAGGATTACTGCATCGTCAGCATATGGAAAGTTATTCAACAAAATCCTCTTGTCTAGGTACATACTTAGTTGAAATTCTGTTCACCACATATTCAATATATCATGTATGGAAATGTTGAACAAATTTGGGCAGACACAGCAGCGTTGGCTTACGCCTTTGTTAGTTGGTACATCATTAGTTATTTTTCCTTCGAGATGTAGCGCGACAATCGTGTTCCGATATGAACTTTTTATCTCGTTCGTCAGATGTTTCGGATGTCGCGATTCGTCATTATCTTCCAAAATTTCTTTCTACTGACATCGCCAAAAGCGTTTCTTTAAAAAAATGATCGATTAAAGCAATACGTTCCTTTATTACGTTCTTTGCGTTTTTGTAGTACATGTTGCAAAATAAAAACTGCGTCTATCCTGGAGCGTCCTTTCCTAAAACTGATTTGTTCCTCATGCGTTACTGCTTCTGTTATGTTTTTAAGCCTTGTGTTAAAATATCAGCATATATGGTTTATGTTGAGTCCATTAAACTTATTCGTCTGTAGTCACTGCTTTGATTCCTCTCTCAATATCTTCCACTCTTTGGGGATAATCTCGCTCTTCCACCATTGGTTAAAGATAGATAGCAGTTGTTGACGTAGCCTCATTCCTTCACATTGTAGCAATTCAGCGGTAATATCATCCCTTGCTGTCGCTTTCCTATTTTTAAGGTAACGTTACGGCAGACGTTGTTTCGTGAGGATATACTTTTATCTAATCCCTTCTCATCTATTGGTAGAATTTCAATTATTTTTGCCATATCATGATACCGCAAACCTTAGTAATACCCATCTTTCTTCTTCAATATTTTTCTTATTTTTATCTTCTCTTTTTCTATTGAGTTTAAAGTTTTTAAAACCTTATAGGCCATTATCTGTCTCCTTTGAATATCATTATCCGTATTAGAAATAAATGTACCCCATTGTTACTGGTGTTCTTTTCTTACAACACATTTAGTGACATTCCATCGCTCGTTATAGTACGGGCTCTTCTCAACTATGAGGTTAATTAAGTAACGTCCTGTTTTTCATCAATAGCTTTCATTATATCGTCATTCCCAATTTTTAGGTCTTTTTATTTTATTCTTATTATGGAGAACTTCCCCATGGACCACCAACTTAACGCTCGGGAGGTGTGTTTGTTTCAAAGATCCACTGGGCTGTACTGGCGGGAGCAATACTCCTGATAGATCACACATGCCAGACTAGTCAGTTGGTGAGATTCCAGACGAAGTGTAACCTTCATAGGGGGCTACGTTCTTGGGAATATGTGGGTGACAACCATATTGACCCTTAGCCTAGTCCACTTTCTTGCGTCAGGCTTCCTTTTCCGGACTGTCTTGGCCAACTTTTGTTTTATTTTTGGACCCCAATAGTATTAGTTTTAGAGGTCCGAAAATGTTTTCTATTTACTTATTCTGTCTATAATGATAAAAGCTTAGCAAGGGACCCCGGAGTCCGTTCAGGTTGCCGAACCTGTTCAAAATCAAAACTCTGAGAAACGTCAGCAGAAATCTGATGAACGAATCGAGCTCGAAGAATTCAAGGCAGCTTTGCTAAGAAGCCCTATTCCCACGTGCTAGAAGACATAAGTCGCATGACCCCTGCTCAGTGCATGGTGCACAGTGGTTGTAAGTTATGTAGCCAAAGGTAAACGATAGAAGGCAACTTTTCCTGCTCCTTTAAATAACAAGAACATATCGGCTAAGGGAGGTAACACAGAAAGAAGATCGTGGTCCATGGGAAGGTTCAAAACCGGAACCGCGCGACTGCTACGGTCGCAGGTTCGAATCCTGCCTCGGGCATGGATGTGTGTGATGTCCTTAGGTTAGTTAGGTTTAAGTAGTTCTAAGTCTAGGCGACTGATGGCCTACGATGTCAAGTCCCAAAGCGCTCAGAGCCATTTGAACCAGAAAAATCAGTGAGTGGCCATTTGTACACCTTCACTTTTTCGTCGTCCGTTGGCTCGTCAACAGCACAGACGATAGGAGAATACATGCTGGATGTTAACAGTATTATGCAGGACGGTTTCAAGGAGGCTGATATAGAGGAATTACGTGAGATCGGTAGGAAGCTTACCGAAATGAATGGACAGAATCCTGGAATGTGTTGTATATATCAGAGGATATCAAAGAGCAAATAAATGCTCTCCATGAAAGGATACGAAAGTCTGCTGAGAATGCTGATAAATTGATAGAGTACATAAACGAAAAAAGCAGAAAGTCGATAATAGAAAAACTTGAATATTTTGAAGACCCTGCGTCAGGTAGTTGCTGTTTCAGAAAAGCCAACAAAAGGCAACGGTTGATAGGGCATGAAATGGAGATAAAAGAATAAGAGGAATGAAAGCAGTAAGAAGGTAAGCAATGTCCTCAGAAATAAAATGAAAGACATGGTAACGGTTTTCCCAGGAAAGGAACACGTTTGAAACGAAGGGATTCGCAGTTGGATAACTGTAGAAAAATAATAATTGAGGCCAAGAAGACACTGATGGTCGTTTGCATTTGCACGATAAGAAACAATATAAGGACTATGGCAGAGAGGACCTTGATAAGAGTTAAAATTTTCAGTGTAATAGACGATGTAATTTTCGTAATAAATATTCTTAGTAGAAAAGGTATGGGTAAGAGGAAAGAGTGAAGGAATGAGAATGAAGAGAATGTGAAATTTGAAGTTGGTAGTATTGAAACAGCAGCGATCACTAAAATCGGTAGCGTGTTAATTACCATTGTAAAAGGAAGGTATTATGAACAAATAATAGGTGAATAGAGCATACAAGTGTTACCGTTGCAGAGATTTTAGGTCGAAGATGTCACAGGAATAAGCAAACAAAAATTAGCAAACTTGAGGTACTAAGAAAAAGTGAGAATTGTGAATCTTCAACTTCTCCTGAGGTACTTCATGTTGTGAGAATTACTGACGTGTTGATACCAGATCGTTGTATCAGTTTCATTACGGGAAGGGATATGGCGGTATAACATACCGATGTCGTGAGTTATGAGAAGCGCATTATGGCGTGGTACAGAGAAAAATATAAAATTTGAAGATATTAATGATCCTTGCAAAGATGCACCAAGGCAGTGCTATGTGGTGATGATAAGTAAATGTTTTCAATACGAATCCAGTGAAGATGAAATTAACTCATAAACAGAAAAGAATAGAAAAAATTTTAGTGGATCAAAACTAGGAAACTGTGAAATGAGATTTAGGGTAACCGATAAAAGGAGGAATGGATAATGTGATTTTGATGTACCTGAATTGATTTCAAGTAATACAAACGTATTGGAAAGACGAAAAGTATCAGTGACATAATAAAAGTAATTTACAATGCTGTAAAAGAAGGGTGACTAATTTGTTTTCGAATAAAAAAACGGATTTTTGAATTTCGAAATGTATAGGTTTAATAAAAATGACGAGAAATCATTCAATATTAAGGACAATGTGCAGAGCTTTTATGAGAATTTTGAAACGAACTACACTCCTGGAAATGGAAAAAAGAACACATTGACACCGGTGTGTCAGACCCACCATACTTGCTCCGGACACTGCGAGAGGGCTGTACAAGCAATGATCACACGCACGGCACAGCGGACACACCAGGAACCGCGGTGTTGGCCGTCGAATGGCGAAGCTGCGCAGCATTTGTGCACCGCCGCCGTCAGTGTCAGCCAGTTTGCTGTGGCATACGGAGCTCCATCGCAATCTTTAACACTGGTAGCATGCCGCAACAGCGTGGACGGGAACCGTATGTGCAGTTGACGGACTTTGAGCGAGGGCGTATAGAGGGCATGCGGGAGGCCGGGTGGACGTACCGCCGAATTGCTCAACACGTGGGGCGTGAGGTCTCCACAGTACATCGATGTTGTCGCCAGTGGTGGGCGGAAGGTGCACGTGCCCGTCGACCTGGGACCGGACCGCAGCGACGCACGGATGCACGCCAAGACCGTAGGATCCTACGCAGTGCCGTAGGGGACCGCACCGCCACTTCCCAGCAAATTAGGGACACTGTTGCTCCTGGGGTATCGGCGAGGACCATTCGCAACCGTCTCCATGAAACTGGGCTACGGGCCCGCACACCGTTAGGCCGTCTTCCGCTCACGCCCCAACATCGCGCAGCCAGCCTCCAGTGGTGTCGCGACAGGCGTGAATGGAGGGACGAATGGAGACGTGTCGTCTTCAGCGATGAGAGTCGCTTCTGCCTTGGTGCCAATGATGGTCGTATGCGTGTTTGGCGCCGTGCAGGTGAGCGCCACAATCAGGACTGCATACGACCGAGGCACACAGGGCCAACACCCGGCATCATGGTGTGGGGAGCGATCTCCTACACTGGCCGTACACCTCTGGTGATTGTCGAGGGGACACTGAATAGTGCACGGTACATCCAAACCGTCATCGAACCCATCGTTCTACCATTCCTAGACCGGCAAGGGAACTTGCTGTTCCAACAGGACAATGCACGTCCACATGTATCCCGTGCCACCCAACGTGCTCTAGAAGTTGTAAGTCAACTACCCTGGCCAGCAAGATCTCCGGATCTATCCCCCATTGAGCATGTTTGTGACTGGATGAAGCGTCGTCTCACACGGGCTGCACGTCCAGCACGAACGCTGGTCCAACTGAGGCGCCAGGTGGAAATGGCATGGCAAACCGTTCCACAGGACTACATCCAGCATCTCTACGATCGTCTCCATGGGAGAATAGCAGCCTCCATTGCTGCGAAAGGTGGATATACACTGTACTAGTGCCGACATTGTGCATGCTCTGTTGCCTGTGTCTATGTGCCTGTGGTTCTATCAGTGTGATCATGTGATGTATCTGATCCCAGGAATGTGTCAATAAAGTTTCCCCTTCCTGGGACAATGAATTCACGGTGTTCTTATTTCAATTTCCAGGAGTGTATATTATGTGCAGGATACCCCATCCAAATGCAGTAGAAATGTTAATTCAGAGACCCAGTCAGTAAAAGGCATCTGTAACGTGGTTAATTCCTAAAACAGTGCAGCAAATAGTGAAAAGCCATTTGGCCATGACTTGAATAAATACCAGTTACGGAAAAACACCTCTTTTAGAAAAAAAATAGAGATGAATTACAAGGACTAAGTGTCAATTATAATTGTATGTATACAGGGTGTTACAAAAAGGTACGGCCAAATTTTCAGGAAGCATTCCTCACACACAAATAAAGAAAAGATGTTATGTGAACATGTGCCCGGAAACGCTTACTTTCCATGTTAGAGCTCATTTTAGTTTCGTCCACCTACGCTCAATGGAGCACGTTATCATGATTTCATACGGGATACTCTTCCTGTGCTGCTAGAACATGTGCCTTTACAAGTACGACACAACATGTGGTTCATGCACGATTGAGCTCCTGCACATTTCAGTCGAAGTGTTCGTACGCTTCTCAACAATAGTTTCGGTGACCGATGGATTGGTAGAGGCGGACCAATTCCATGGCCCCCACGCTCTCCTGACCTCAACACTCTTGACTTTCATTTATGTGGGCATTTGAAAGCTCTTGTCTACGCAACCCCGGTACCAAATGTAGAGACTCTGCGTGCTCGTATTGTGGACGGCTGTGATACAATACGCCATTCTCTAGGGCTGCATCAGCGCATCAGGGATTCCAGGGTGGATGCATGTATCCTCGCTAACGGAGGACATTTTAAACATTTCGTGTAACAAAGTGTTTGAAGTCACGCTGGTAGGTTCTGTTGCTGTGTGTTTCAATTCCATGATTAATGTAATTTGAAGAGAAGTAATAAAATGAGCTCTAACATGGAAAGTAAGCGTTTCCGGACATATGTCCACATAACATATTTTCTTTATTTGTGTGTGAGGAATGTTTCCTGAAAGTTTGGCCAAACCTTTTTGTAACACCCTGTATAGTAGTTCTATTGGCAACGTAACGTATTATATGCTGTTTGTCAACATGCACGGGGCGGTCTGGTCTGAACTGCCGTGTGGACAATGAGTTAAGCGGGCTGTGACGTTCAGCTAGGCATTTAAAAGGCGACGGCCACCTGGTCGACCTGCGACTCGTGAGGCAGCGGCTAACTGTCAAAGGCCTTTGCGCACAAGTACGTCACAGTGACGTAAGCAGGGGTGCGTCACAAAACGCGGTGTTGGTAAGCAAAACTGTAAATAGTGGTAATGTTGAATCATAGAATGTAAAGGACTACAATTATAAACAGAAAATGTGAAAACCTGTTAGTATGTTGTGTCCAAAGTGTGTTTCTTTGTTACATGTATTTATAATGCAATTCATGATAGCTAGAGATAAGAGAAATATGGAGCCATAATAACAGGCTGGCTGAAGCCGAGAGTCAAAACAAGATTGCAGTCAATAAAATAAAACAGACACAGTTGGATATCGCGTTAAGAATGGCAGCCAGTGATGAAACATTAAGAGTCCACAGCATCCACGAGCAGATTCCATCAACGATTGGAAGATAATGTATCAGTTGGTTATGCCATAAAATAATGACTACACTGCCTGAAGTGCGTCTGAAAAGAGCTGTTGCAAATGGCCGAGTGCTGTTATAGAGTGAAAGGAGAAAAACATCCCATTTGTTTTGTTGTTGAGCATCATTAGCTAAGAAAGGCATCAGCTGGCATTTTGCAGTTATGTAATAATAAAATTAGAAGGAAGGGCAGCATTGGCCTTAATTTTGATGATTTATTAACAGCAAAATCGATTTTCGATTACATTATGATCATCTTCAGTGCTTTAGAGTACAAATTAAAGCTCGTAGGACCTGGAGTCAAGTTATTAGCAATAACAGAAGCTATGAAAAGATCGCAATAACTCAATTATAATCGTTTCTTAGCTTTTGTTACTGCTAATTACTAGACATCAGTGCCTACAAGCTTTAATTTGTACCCTAAAGCACTGAAGATGGTCATTATGTGATCGAAAATCGATTTTACTGTTAATAAATCATCAAAATTACGGCCAATGCTGACCTTCCATAAGGTGTGTTGGGTACACAGCACTCTATAGAGTCGTCGATCAATAATAATAAAATATTAAAGATAGCTCATATCGATTTCGACTGGAGGGTAACCAGAGTGTAGGGAAATTTGAGTGAAATGTTCAATTTTGAGTGTAGAAATTCATGCAACGGAATGATACCTTACTAATTCTCACTACCAAAGGCCTCTGTTTAAAGCGAATATTTCAAATTTGGTGTTTATCAGCAGGAGAGCTAGATTTAAAATACATGTATGACGTTCTGTATTAATTTATGTTAATTGTCCATTAGATTAAAAACGATAATAAGTATACATAATTCTGAGTGACTGGGAAATGAAATGAGAATCTGGTGTGGATATTAGGAAACTGAAAATCAGCATGCTTTCGATATTTAAGTAAACTTGTAAAATCTTTCTTTGGTAAGTATCCAGTGAAATCATTTCATGGAAAAAAAGGAAATCTAGTTAAGGATAGATTATGATGAGGTCTTATATCTACACTACTGGCCATTAAAATTGATACACCAAGAAGAAATGCAGGTGAGAAACAGGTATTCATTGGACAAATATATTATACTAGAACTCACATGTGATTACATTTTGTCGTAATTTGGGTGCATAAATCCTGAGCAATCAGTACCCAGAACAGCCACCTCTGGCCGTAATAACGGCCTTGATACGCGTGGGCATTGAGTCAAACAGAGCTTGGATGGCGTGTACAGGTAAAGCTGCCCATGCAGCTTCAACGCGATACCACAGTTCAACATTAGTGACTGGCGTATTGTGACGAGCCAGTTACTCGGCCACCATTGACCAGAGGTTTTCAATTGGTGAGAGATCTGGAGAATGTGCTGACGAGGCAGCAATCGAACATTTTCTGTATCCAGAAAGGCCCGTACAGGACCTGCAGCATGCGGTCGTTGACAATCCTGCTGAAATGTAGGGTTTCGCAGGGATCGAATGAAGGGTAGAGCCACGGGTCGTAACACACCTGAAATGTAACGCCCACTGTTCAAAGTGCCGTCAATGCGAACAAGTTGTGACCGAAACGTGTAACCAGTGGCACCCCATAACATCGCGCCGGGTGATACACCAGTATGGCGATGACGAATACACGCTTCCAATGTGCGTTCACCGCGATGTCGCCAAACACGGATGCGACCATAATGATGCGGCAAACAGAACCTGGATTCGTCCGAAAAATTGACGTTTTGCCATTCGTGCACCCAGGTTCATCGTTGGGTACACCATCGCCGGCGCTACTGTCTGTGATGTAGCGTCAAGGGTAACCGCATCCATGGACTCCGACATGATAGTCCATGCTGCTGCAACCGTCGTAGAACTGTTAGTGCAAATGGTTGTTGTCTTGCAAACGTCCCCATCTGTTGACTCAGGGATCGAGGCATGGCTGCAAGATCCGTTACAGAAATGCGGATGAGATGCCTGTCATCTCGACTGCTAGTGATACCTGGCCATTGGGATCCAGTACGGCGTTCCGTATTACCCTCCTGAACCCACCGATTGGATATTCTCCTAACAGTCATTGGATGACCAAAGCGAGTAGCAATGTCGCGATACGATAAACAGCAATCGCGTTAGGCTACACTCCGACGTGATGGTACGCATTTCTCATCCTTATACGCTGCATGACAACAACGTTTCACCAGGCAACGGCGGTGAACTGCTGTTTGTATATGAGAAATCGGTTGGAAACTTTCCCCATGTCAGAACGTTGTAGGTGTCACCACCGGAGCTAACCTTGTGTGAATGCTCTGAAAAGCCAATCATTTGCATATCACAGCATCTTCTTCCTGTCGGTTAAATTTCTCGTCTGTAGCACGTCATTTTCGTGGTGTATCAATTTTAATGGCTAGTAGTGTATTTGTGAAAATTTACTGACGGATGAAGGGACAAAAATGTGTAACCTACTCCTACGATCCATAACATAATATTGTTGCTCGATGGGATGTTGTTAAAAGAGATACTAAGTTTAAAAAGAAACCAACGAACGAATTTCTTCCTGGTTCCAACTGTATCAATTTTTCGAAATTTTACTTTTATTGGATCTCTGGCAATAGCAGATGTGAATTTGCCGCTTTAGCAGTGCGTGAGAATAAGACGGTAGTGAACAGAAAGGTGCATTCCACGGAGGCAGTGGCAACGACTGGACAGTATGGTGGGGTGGTGAATCACGAGAGTGAGCAGAGGCACGGAAGCGTTTTGAACGGATCTTGCTCGACAGTCAGCACTTACGGGAACCACGAGTTTTCTGGATCGATACGCAGATTCCGCTACATTAAAAATTAATTACTGAAGTGCACATCTTGCGCAACTTGTAGTTGGATGAGCCTGTGGATCATCAGATCTTTACTACAATAACAACGCGGTGCATTGAACCAGTAAATTCAGTAAACATATTGGTATTGTTAACTTACCGAAGATATATGAAAGGCCACGAAATCTTACGATGTAAAGGAGAGATTTCGGCTCTAACATCGCTCTCGGATTTTATCAACTTTTGAAGAGAAAGAGTTTCTTAATACTGAACTGTCACTATTTTACGCTACTTGCAAATAAACGCTTTACAATGCCATCCCGGCACTTATGTCATATAAACTGGCTACCCGCACCAACATTTAGAATCAAAGGTCGCCTGTTTGTATCTTCTAAGAAATCTAATACGCTAAAAGAGCTAAAAGACGGACAAAATCAACGAGAGCTTCAGGAAGAAAAGGTGCGAGGAAATCGTATGCACTGATCCATTAAGATAATCCACCATAGTATCATCTCAATCAGTGCAGTCTCGCGTGAGAAGGCTTAACCAGTATACCGTGCGCATATATACCACTGTCTATGGAATCATTGATTTCTTTAATAAAATGAAATAATAATCTTTACGGTTACATTGAATGAATGTCTGAGCTGTGGAACAAGTACTAAACTCGAATTGTCGTGTTGCGTGTTGCAAGTGCAGGTGGTGTGCTTACTCTGTGTTATTGGAAGCAAAACCTTACACAAGTTGATTGGGCAGTGAAACTATCAATTCCAGTAAAGAAATGCAGTCACTGCAAAATACATTCAGCCCCTTAGGCACTGAATCCTAACGCCCTGTTCGAAACTCGTATCACCTGGCTGATAAGCTAGAACATTTAAGAAAATCCAAATTCTTTGAAAAATATATAAGCTGGACTGGGAAGCGGTACTGTTAATTGTGAATTACTAACACTCAGGTTTTTAGCAAAATTATATTGCGAGTTAAGTTTGCCTTTTCAAAAACATCTAACAATTGTAGTTACACTACTCACAATTGATTCATGAACAATGAGATTTAAACAGCAAGTATTATCTAACTCCATTAATCCAAAACAAATGCAGATCTTCGAATTACACATAGCTGTGTTAACAAATCTTAAAATCATTATAAAAATGAAATACCTAACTAGCCTTTTTATCAAAACGGTTGACATACATTCTAGGGTTACTCAAAAACTACAAATTATCAACCAGTTCATCTATACCTACGCGCTGGTAATAACAGAAGTCATAATTATATAATATCTTTACCTTGGTTGTATGAAGACTTCTGCTTCCATGTTCAAAAATGCTGACATACCTAAACAGACAGCTAAATACAACCGTGCGCCAAGCGCTCTCTTCCTCAACACTAGCAGTATCATTGGCTTTACGGTCGCGCACAGTCAGCGATCCGCATTTTAAGCCTATCAGAGACATTCATCATTTATAGTACACTAGTTTCATTTTAATTTAATAATATTCTCATATAATTCTGGTGCCACACACAAGTGCGCATCACCATACTCCTTTCAACCTTCATATGACCTGTAATTGTATTGATCTCATCTGCACCTACATCTACATATATATACATACTCGGCAAACCATCATATGGTGTACGGCAGACAGAACCTTGTAGCACAACTAGTAGTTTCCTTCCCAGCCACTCGTAAACAGACTGAGGGAAAAACGGCTACCTACACTCCTGAAAATGGAAAAAAGAACCCATTGACACCGGTGTGTCAGACCCACCATACTTGATCCGGACACTGCGAGAGCGCTGTACAAGCAATGATCACACGCACGGCACAGCGGACACGCCAGGAACCGCGGTGTTGGCCGTCGAATGGCGCTAGCTGCGCAGCATTTGTGCACCGCCGCCGTCAGTGTCAGCCAGTTTGCCGTGGCATACGGAGCTCCATCGCAGTCTTTAACACTGGTGGCATGCCGTGACAGCGTGGACGTGAACTGTATGTGCAATTGACGGACTTTGAGCGAGGGCGTATAATGGGCATGCGGGTGGCCGGGTGGACGTACCGCCGAATTGCTCAACACGTGGGGCGTGAGGTCTCCACAGTACATCGATGTTGTCGCCAGTGGTCGGCGGAAGTTGCACGTGCCCGTCGACCTGGGACCGGACCGCAGCGACGCACGGATGCACGCCAAGACCGTAGGATCCTACGCAGTGCCGTAGGGGACCGCACCGCCACTTCCCAGCAAATTAGGGACACTGTTGCTCACGGGGTATCGGCGAGGACCATTCGCAACCGTCTCCATGAAGCTGGGCTACGGTCCCGCACACCGTTAGGCCGTCTTCCGCTCACGCCCCAACATCGTGCAGCCCGCCTCCAGTGGTGTCGCGACAGGCGTGAATGGAGGGACGAATGGAGACGTGTCGTCTTCAGCGATGAGAGTCGCTTCTGCCTTGGTGCCAATGATGGTCGTATGCGTGTTTGGCGCCGTGCAGGTGAGCGCCACAATCAGGACTGCATACGACTGAGGCACACAGGGCCAACACCCGGCATCATGGTGTGGGGAGCGATCTCCTACACTGGCCGTACACCTCTGGTGATCGTAGAGGGGACACTGAATAGTGCACGGTACATCCAAACCGTCATCGAACCCATCGTTCTACCATTCCTAGACCGGCAAGGGAACTTGCTGTTCCAACAGGACAATGCACGTCCGCATGTATCCTGTGCCACCCAACGTGCTCTAGAAGGTGTAAGTCAACTACCCTGGCCAGCAAGATCTCCGGATCTGTCCCCCATTGAGCATGTTGGGGACTGCATGAAGCGTCGTCTCACGCGGTCTGCACGTCCACCACGAACACTGGTCCAACTGAGGCGCCAGGTGGAAATGTCATGGCAAGCCGTTCCACAGGTCTACATCCAGCAACTCTACAATCCTCTCCATGGGAGAACAGCTGCCTGCATTGCTGCGAAAGGTGGATATACACTGTACTAGTGCCGACATTGTGCATGCTCTGTTGCCTGTGTCTATGTGCCTGTGGTTCTGTCAGTGTGATCATGTGATGTATCTGACCCCAGGAATATGTCAATAAAGTTTCCCCTTCCTGGGACAATGAATTCACGGTGTTCTTATTTCAATTTCCAGGAGTGTATATGCCTCCGAGCCCTAATCTCTCTTACCTTGTGTTCGCGGTCCTTACGCGCAATGTGTGTTGGCCGCAGTAGCATCGTTCTGCAGTTGCCGGTTCTCTAAATTTTCTCAGTAATGTTTCACGATGAGAACGCCATTTTCCCTGCAGGGGTCCCCATTGGATTTAAAGAAATACCTCCATCGTATTCGCTTGTTGATCGGACTTACAGTTAACAGAATTATCTTCCTGCCTCTCAGTTAATTTGGTATCTTCCTTTAATCCGACCTGGTGAACACTGCAAACACACGAGCAGTACTCAAGAATGGGCTTCGCTAGCCTTCTATAGGCAGTCTCCTTTATACAGGGTGTTACAAAAAGGTACGGCCAAACTTTCAGGAAACATTCCTCACACACAAAGATAGAAAATATGTTATGTGGACATGTGTCCGGAAACGCTTACTTTCCATGTTAGAGATCATTTTATTACTTCTCTTCAAATCACATTAATCATGGAATGGAAACACACAGCAACAGAACCTACCGGCGTAACTTCAAACACTTTGTTACAGGAAATGTTCAAAATGTCCTCCGTTAGCGAGGATACATGCATCCTTCCTCCGTCGCATGGAAACCCTGATGCGCTGATGCAGCCCTGGAGAATGGCGTATTGTATCACAATCGTACACAATAGGAGCACGAAGAGTCTCTACCTTTGGTACCGGGGTTGCGTAGACAAGAGCTTTCAAATGCCTTCATAAATGAAAGTCAAGAGGGTTGCGGTCAGGAGAGCGTGGAGGCCATGGAATTGGTCCGCCTCTACCAATCCGTCGGTCATCGAATCTGTTGTTGGGAAGCGTACGAACACTTGGACTGAAATGTGCAGAAGCTCCATCGTGCATGAACCACATGTTGTGTCGTACTTGTAAAGGCACATGTTCAACATTACCTTCCTTCAATTGGGCCAACTGACGGTGAATGGAGGAAGTACAGTACATACTGACGAAACTAAAATGAGCTATAACATGGAAATTAATCGTTTCCGGACACATTCTTTATTTGTGTGTGAGGTATGTTTCCTGTAAGTTTCGGCGTACCTTTTTTTAACACCCTGTAGATGTACTGCCCTTTCCTAAAATTCTCCCAATACGCTGAGGCCGACTATTCACCTTCCGTACTGCCGTCTTTAGGTGCTCGTTCCATTTCATATCACGTTGCAGCGTAACGCCTAGAAATTTAATTGACGTTGATTTTGTCAAGCAGCACACTGTCAAATATTGTATTCGCATATTAAGGGAATATTTTTCCTACTCATCTGCTTTACATACATTTTTAGGCAATATAGTTGCGTGGAGATAGCAGCTATTGGTTTACTTATATTCAATCAATCAATCAATCAAAATGACAGTCACATTCGAATTATTTATTTTGCCGCCAACCGGTTTCAACTGATAGTTACCAACGGTTGGTAACTGGTAGTTACCAACCGTGTACAGGCAACCGTGCTCTGAAGATGACCCCCATAGCGGGTTGAAACCGGTTGGAGACAAAATAAATGTGTCTGTCATTTTGATTGATTGCTTTACTTACATTTAGAACAAGCTATCATTCATCACTCAGACTAGAAATTCTTCGTAACTGACGTTCTTTGGAGCATCTCTAATAGTTCTAATAAGTTTAGGTCGTAAAAGTCTTACTCAGGAGTCGATGGTATGAGTGCTTTGTCAGGCACTTCCTTTGTGGATGAATGAAATTTCCTCAGAATTCTTTCAAAAAATCTTAATGTGGCAACTGCTTAGGCGGTAACTAGTTTTATGTGGTCGTTTCATTTTGCATGCCTCCGGACGCATAGAAATATATAGTTTTTACTGTTTCCGTTCATTTATCTTCAGTAGTGTAGTCGGAGCGCAATGGATATTTCCGCTTATTACGCGCAATAAGTTACTTTTAATAACTTTGGCGATTAACTGCCAGTCCCTGCACCATGCGGTTAATCCTCTGCAGCTCTTGCTGCATTCCGCTACCAGTTTTATGATGCAGCAGCTTCCCTATACGAAACAGCATAATATGCGAACAACTTATTGCGTTTACAATATTTCATGTGGCTCAGATTTTATAATATTTTCATGGAATTAAAGCAAATTATGACTAAGTACAGCGGTAAAACGAGACTGCGGAAATCGCTCTCATCAGGTTAACAACGATTTCAGAGTATGTTACGAACTCTGTAGTATGTTCATAATTGACATCCGTCACAACGTATGGATACAACATACTAAATGAAATTAGTGAAGAAATTAATTAACAGTGATCTGAGTTATGCAAAATTATAAACTGCAAAAAATATTCAATGTAACGATGTGCATCGGAGGATGAGGAATCTAGGCTGATGAGAATGATCAAGTTTATAGCCGAGGTTGGAGCATTAAGCTATACTTGTCTCGAATCAGGACAGTGCAAAAATCGATGGTTTAACTGTCTATAATGCTCCAACTGAGGCAGCATTTGGCCTCGGCTGGTCTCGACGTCCATGACAAGTCAAAACCTAACCGTCGTATCCGGGTTCTTTTGAGAAATATGGATTACAGAACTGCCAACCCAAGACAAGATGCAGGAAATCGTGTCCTAAGTTCAAATCCTTTTATGATTTCTTTCTGAATCTGGAAATAATATCATCCTGAAGAATTGTTAAAATCTTCTTAATCTTCTCGAAAGGCTCAGGCAAAATTCCTTATCGCTCTGGACGTTTTGGAGAGCTCATCACTAGACGGCGGATATTTAGACTATGAAGAGTGCATTTTAGGATCCAAAAGTACGCTGTTTCGGTACATCATTTAGGCTATACAAAACATAAAGTAAGCCCTATAAATTATTATGCATGAAAACTATACATAATGTAAAATACATAGTGTTGACAAATGGGCGTGTTAACTATTATTATTCATTTCACAACACAGCAAACATTTTACTACTATAATGTTCAAACCGATCCGTCTTCTCAGTTTTAGCAAGATAAAAGTACAGGATAAAACACAAAAAGCCACATACGAACACAGAAACTGCAATATCGTATTCATCATACCATACAGCGACTTGCAATTAAAATGTCCTCCAATGTACGAGGGCTATGCCGAAAGTTTTTAGCAGCCCGTAAACCTTAAGGCGGTGGACAATGGGGTTGTTTTCATTCGAAAGAGCGATGTTTTCCGACCTTGGGACGTGCGCGCGCAGCCCTTGGCTATCTGTGATCCCCCCCACAGCGCGGTAAGAATGCACAGGCAGTGCTGAGTCAGAGACGGTGCAGGATGGAGTTGTTGAGCCGCGACTTTCGCGCCATGATTTTTTATGGTCATGAAAAGGGTTTAAGTGCCGAAGAATGCCATTCTTTCGTGCTGCGTGTTTTTGGTGAAGCTTCCGCTTCTAGGGCCACAGTTGGAATTTGGTTTCGCGAGTTTTCGAGGGGTCGGCAGTCAATTGAAGATGAACTTTGTCCCGGTCGGCCATCAACATCTGTGACTCCTGAAAGGATTGATGCTGTGAGGAAAATGATCAAAGAAGATCCACATCTTACATTTTGCGACATTGAAGGGCCCCTAAATATTGGATCAACAGCAGCACAGACCATCGTTTATAGTCACTTACGCCTTACTAAGAGGTGTGCCCGTTGGGTGCCACATTCCCTGACAGAAAGCCATAAGTAGGCGAGAGTGGACTGGTGTCGTTTCATGTTTCAAAAATTCAATGGAGGGAAGTCCCAAGACACCTACAATATCATCACAGGTGATGAAACGTAGTTCTACCATTATAACCTCGAAACGAGGAGACAGTCTTCTGTGTGGTGCTTTCCAGGGGAAGAACCACCCACAAAAGTTCGACGAAGTTGGAGCTCTGGAAAAAAAAATGGTGGCATTTTTTTTCACAAAGATCAGGCCTCTCACCTCTGTGTCCTAGGACACACGTCGTACAGTAAATGCTGAGTGGTACGTGAACGATTGTCTTCCAAAAGTCATCGCCACATGGAAGCCACTGCATCCGAAGTCCAAGAGCGGGCACCTTCTGCTGCATCACGACAATGCATCAGCGTACAGGCCTGCCAGAACGATGGACTTTCTGGAGAAGGAAAAAGTATGAGTGTTACCCTGTCCCCCCTATTCACCTGACCTGGCCTCCTGTGACTTCTTTCTGTTCCATAAGACTAAGGAAAAAAATTCGAGGGCAGCGGTTTTCATCAGATGGAGAGGCCATTGCAGCATATAAGAGTGCACTAAGAGACATCCCAAGCCGGCCGCGGTGGCGGTGCGGTTCTGGCGCTGCGGTCCGGAACCGCGGGGCTGCTACGGTCGCAGGTTTGAATCCTGCCTCGGGCATGGGTGTGTGTGTGACCTCCTTAGGTTAGTTAGGTTTAAGTAGTTCTAAGTTCTAGGGGACTTATGACCTAAGATGTTGAGTCCCAGAGTGCTCAGAGACAATATTTTGACATCCCAAAAGAAGCTTGGACTGACACATTTTTTAAGTGGTTTCAGAGAATGGAAAAATGTATACATGCTAATGGAGAGTATTTTGAAAAGTTGTAAACGTTTTTCTGCAAATAAATTTTTTTTCACACATTCTGCTAAAAAGTTTCGACATAGCCCTCGTACGAGAATTACATAATATATACACGAGTACAGGTTGTGACGCAGGAATGACGACATATGGATATTTGGGTCTAGCCGTGAGTCGTGTATGAAAGCGATTGAGGCGATCGATCGCATAAAATGGGAAATGTATTCGCAACTGCGAATACATTTCACGTATAACATATAGCCATATGATGAAATACGTGTAATGTGTAATTTAATCCTTTCAGACCTGAAGTATTTCTGAAGGAAAAAAATTTTTTCTTTATTTGATAACGCTCTTAGGTGATTTTTTTAACAATTTAAGATGTAACATTACGTAAAAGTATGTACCCGCTTTCAAAACATACTTTGTACACTTGGCTATATTTTATGAACTAAAGAAATTAATTACGAAATATTCTATATTATAACGATAAGTAAAATGGTTTTTCAGTAATTACCATGCAAAACGACAGTAACAATATTTAATTATACAGTGGAATACAACTAAGCAGCTACATCAGTGTAGTCGGGGGGGAACTGCTACACTGGCTTGCTGTTATTTTCGTAGCGATGCATAGCAGCTAACAGCACTTGCACATAATAAGAACACTGAAAATTCAAAATGTGTAAAACATTTCTGTTGCAGCCAAGACGCAGTAAAAGTTAATATGCACATTTGTATCCTCAGAGTTGGAAAGGGTAAATGACTACTGGATGAACCAGTGTTTCAAACATTCAGACCGCAATTGGCTTCTCAGTTAATAATTAAAAACTTTTCTAGATTTTACAGAGAAAGACCATGGTGCCTGTCAGTAGGTATTAATTTATGTGTCGGGAAATAACGTTCTACATCAACGGATGTGACAGGGGCGTACTTTACTTACGGCTCAAGTTGGACATAAATGCTGCAGTCAGCGGAGTTGGATTTTCTGCTAAGTGTGTGTGTTGTTGTGCGTATTTCCTTCAGGTGGGTGTTCTTCTGCGAAACCTTTTGCATTTTTGTCCCTACTTTGTCTCTAACATCACCTGACGCTCCATTAAGTTTCTTTATAACTTTCTCCAGCAAGGAAATGTTCACGTAAATATGTCTCCCTGGACCGTCTAATTCGAAAATAATTATTACCGTAAGTGTGTAATTGGTTCTAATATAAGCCAAGTCACGTTTGATGGAGGGATCTTATAGCAACTGTTTTTCTGCAGTTACAGAGTCCGGTGCTCTTTCAAGTACCTTCTAGACTTCAGAGAGGTGCTTGCCGAAGCATTGTGTTCCTGCTAACCACGTACCCCACTGGGAATTTGTTCTTTGAATGCCTGTATCATCGATAGTTCATTAACAAAAACTTTCTTTGCCGTGGGGATTAATTTATTTATCTTAGGGAATTCTAGTGTTACTTGCTCTGCTATATGGTGGACACCACGTTTTAACGCAAGCTACGTGCAGCATGTGAAGAAAACGATTCCCAGGAGTTGTATTTTGTGAGATTACATACCGTGTGTTTAAACAAAGTCTTGTGAAAATAACCCTATTGAGAATGTATCTAATTATATCGCCCCGAAAGAACTCGTTTTACTTCCGAATTGTGTGGAACAAAACATCGTTCAATGTAATAGTCTCCTAAACGTGTAAATCCCACACAGTTCTATTAATAATTCCGTAAACGCTGAAGGTTTAGGCTTTGCGTCGCTACACTTATCCCCTGTGATCATCAAAAATCGATGTTTCTACTCATGATACTGTAGTGTAGCAGTTCCCCCCCCCCCCCCTCCCCCCAGACTACACTGATAGCCTGTGTGATTTGACAGCTGTCACATTCAAATTTACTCTCGCCTGAGAGCTTGCACCAATAGCGAATAAGTATCATTAATCCTATTGGTCAATTTACGTGTGCGAACGTATCACAGAATAAACTTTGCCAACTCACTTTTGAATTAATACTTCACTCGCATTTATAACACTTCCCTCCAAAAGGCACACAAAAATACATTCAAATGCATCATCGTTAACTTAAAATGAAATACAGTTTAAATGAAAGAAAACTGCTTATAAATAATGGCAGGTCAACAATACCTATAATGAAAGCTAACAGTCGATGAAAGTTATTTTATTACCATAGGGAAAGTTCAACAAAATTATGGTTTTAAATGGAAGCAAATCAATTTACAAGTTCATTCGCTGAAGTACTGTTTAGACTTTCAATAAGAAGAGCGCAAAGCTTTGCATCTTTTCGGTGCTGATATGTTGAGATGACGGCAGTATGTTACGATGTTGAAGATGATATGTACATAAGCTCGTCGGTACAGGCAACGTGTTGGATCAGCTCCGTCGATTGAATGAGGATTGCCGATACTCTTCTCACGTAACAAATGATCTTCATTCAACAAAGTTGACGCCAGTGGCGTAATATAGTTTTAAAGTTTTCCGGTCGTGGAATTACAGTTCATTAGTTATGCGAAAACCACGACCGCGAATCTACCACGCTTGCCAGAAATCAGCACTTTCGTAGTACACCATTTTTAATACCTCTGTGGCATAGTTAACAATTAAGTTACACTGTTCTTAACCACCACACGAGCACACATCGAAGTTCTGAAATTTGCAAAAAGCACGAGATATCGTCAAAACGAACACAGTTCGTCTCAAAACCTGTAACTACAATGACGTCCGTACACGGCTGTATTGTCGTAGTTACACGACCCACTTCAGTTGGGTGTTTTACACAGTCCAACGTCTCTGTCCGTAATAAATATTTTCAGAATCCAGTACGGAAAGAACATATATCACCATTAACGAGTTCCGTTTGCACCAATTCGCAAGAAAATAAACACACACTTCAAACCATACCTGTTCGCGCCACCTTCATCTTACGCAGACTCTCTCTACACACAGTGTCCAAATGCGAAAACATTTCGTTGACGCTGACCTACTTAGGGAGAAACGATGGCCATAATAAAATAAGGGAAATCAGAGCTTGTACGGAAAGGTTCATGTGTTCGTTCTCTCTGCGCGCTGTACGAAATTGGAATAACAGAGAATTATGAAAGTGGTTCGATGAACCCTCTGTCAGGCACTTAAATGTGTTTTGCAGAGTATTGATGTAGATTTAGATGCAGATGAACTTGTTCAGATTGTGAATCTCTTTATGTGTACATTTTAATTACATCTGCCGACTCCTTTGTGGCTTTTTTTTAGTGTGTATGCAAATGAAGCGAGTTTAATGTCTTAAAAGGGCAATTTGTGTTAGTTGTCAATAACTTGTATTTCAAAATATGCTTAACTTGTAACTGGTTTCGATAATACTTCTGCTTAATTTGATTTCATTTACTGATTGTTTGTTTGTAGTAGAGTAATAGTGTAACATATGTCTATCAAATACCGAACTGACGCCATTTTCACGATTGTAACAGTCTCAAACTTCAATCTTATATTTGTTCCTGGGTACACGACCATATAACGGAGCGAGATGGAACAGTGATTGGCAAACCGGACTCAGAGACGGGAAGACGACGGGTCAAATCCCCGTTTGGCCATCCAGATGTAGGTTTTCCGTGATTTCTCTAAGTCGCTCCAGTCAAATGCCGGGATGGTTTCATAAACGGGAATGGCTGATTTCTTTCTCCATCCTTTCGTACTCCGAGCTTGTGCTTCGTTTCTAATGACTTTCCTTTTGACCGGACGTTAAACCCTAACATCCTGTCCTTCCAGTCAACGTATTGTACTACAGAACATTTTTTTCTCACTTGCGGAAAGCTACCATTTTCATATAAATTTTTATAATTTAAGAAAAAGGTTGCAACACACAACGAGCGAATGCTACCATTAAACACTGAAGAGAAAATATGAGGGATGATCGGAAAATTAACGTACAACCAATTTTTCCTCCACTAGTATTGCTCCTGCGATATTAAAACTCACTAATATACAGGGTGGTCCATTTATAGCGACCGGGCCAAATTTCTCACGAAATAAGCATCAAACGAAAAAACTACAAAGAACGAAACTCGTCGTACAACCAATTTTTCCTCCACTAGTATTGCTCCTGCGATATTAAAACTCACTAATATACAGGGTGGTCCATTTATAGCGACCGGGCCAAATGTCTCACGAAATAAGCATCAAACGAAAAAACTACAAAGAACGAAACTCGTCTACCTTGAAGGGGGAAACCAAATAGCGTTATGGTTGGCCCGCTAGATGGCGCTGCAATAGGCCAAAGAGATATCAACTGTGTGTGTGTGAGTGTTTTTTTTATTTTTTTTAATAGGAACCGCTATGTTTATTGCATATTCGTGTAGTACGTAAAGAAATATGTATGTTTTAGTTGGACCACTTTTTTCGCTTTGGGATAGATGGCGCTGCAACAGTCACAAACGTATAAGTACGAGGTATCACGTAACATTCCGCCAGTGCGGACGGTATTTGCTTCGTGATACATTACCCCTGTTAAAATGGACCGTTAACCAAATGCGAAAAGGTCGATATCGTGTTGATGCATGGCTATTGTGATCAAAATGTCCAACAGGCGTGTGCTACGTATGCTGTTCGGTATTCTGCACGACATCATGCAAGTGTCCGGACCTCTCGCCGGATAGTTACGTTATTTAGGGAAACAGGAAGTGTTCAGCCACATGTGAAACGCCAACCACGACCTGCAACAAATGATGCTGCCCAAGTAGGTGTTTTAGATGCTGTCGCGGCTAATCCGCACATAAATAGCAGACAAATTGCGCGAGAATCGGGAATCTCAGAAACGTCGGTGTTGGGATTGCACACGTACCATATTTCTTTGCATCAGGAATTGCATGGCGACGACTTTCAACGTCGTGTACAGCTCTGCCACTGGGCACAAGAGAAATTACGGGACGATGAGAAATTTTTTGCACTATTTCTATTTATGAAAATGGTTCAAATGGCTCTGAGCACTATGGGACTTAACATCTACGGTCATCAGTCCCCTAGAAGTTTGACTGCTTAAACCTAACTAACCTAAGGACATCACACAACACCTGGTCATCACGAGGCAGAGAACGTTCTATTTATCGACGAAGCGTCATTCACTAACAGCGGTAACGTAAACCGGCATAATATGCACTATTGGGCAACGGAAAATCCACGATGGCTGCGACAAGTCGATTATCAGCGACCTTGGCGGGTTAATGTATGGTGCGGCATTATGGGAGGAAGGATAACTGGCCCCTATTTTATCGATGGCAATCTAAATGTTGCAATGTATGCTGATTTCCTACATAATGTTGTACCGATGTTCCTACAAGATGTTTCACTGCATGACAGAATGGCGATGTACTTCCAACATGATGGATGTCCGGCACATAGCTCGCGTGCGTTTGAAGCGGTATTGAATAGCATATTTCATGACATGTGGATTGGTCGTCAAAGCACCATACCATGGCCCGCACGTTCACCAGATTGACGTCCCCGGATTTCTTTCTGTGGGGAAAGTTGTCAGGATATTTGCTATCGCGATCCACCGACAACGCCTGACAACATGCGTCAGCGCATTGTCAATGCTTGTGCGAACATTACGGAAGGCGAACTACTCGCTGTTGAGAGGAATGTCGTTACACGTATTGCCAAATGCGTTGAGGTTGACGGACATCAGTTTGATCATTTATTGCATTAATGTGATATTTACAGGTAATCACGCTGTAACATCATGCGTTCTCGGAAATAATATGTTCACAATGGTACATGTATCACACTGGAACAACTGAAATAAAATGTTCAAACGTATCTACGTTCTGTATTTTAATTTAAAAAACCTACCTGTTACAAACTGTTCGTCTAAAATTGTGAGCCATATGTTTGTGACTATTACATCGCCATCTATCACAAAGCGAAAAAAGTGGTCAAACTAAAACATTCATATTTCTTTACGTACTACACGAATATGTAATAAAAATGGGGGTTCCTATTTTAAAAAACGCAGTTGTTATCCGTTTGAGCTATGGCAGCGCCATATAGCGAGCCAACCATAGCACTATCTGGTTTCCCCCTTCAAGCTAGACAAGTTTCGTTCTTTGTAGTTTTTCCATTCGACACGTGTTTCGTGAGGTATTTAGCCCGGTCACGACCAGTGGACCACCCTGTATAGATGAAGTTAGCGCTACAGCGGATGTTTTATGTGCTGCCCTTGTGATCGTCGCCTGAACTACAAAACAAACATGGTTTACCTGTTACTGCCGTCAACGTGTGAAGACTGTGAGCCAAAAGGGATAAACCGACTAAAATTCACAGGGAAATACGTGGCGCGTATGGGGACGACTGCGTGGACCGTAGCATTGCTTCCTGCATTCTTCCAAATGGGACGTGTGAACCTCAGTGAAGGTTGTAACAGCTCCAACACTACAGAATGTCGGAGCCCTAGAGAAAGCAATTTCGAGCGACAGTGTACACAACTGTGAGTCTTATCGCAGCAGGTCAATATTTCCTATAATGCGGTGTACGATAATGTTCACAGCATTAATGCTGACGGTATCAAACTTCTTCATGAGAATGCCCGCTACTTTTCGTGAGAAAATAGTGAAATCTGGGTAGGAGGTGCTCCAACATCCACTATAGAGTCCGGACCTGTTTGGTCACATGAAGAAATTTCTGGTCGGTCAACACTTTTCGACGGTTGTGGAAGTGAAATCAGCAGGTCTTAGGCGACTATGCTCCAACAAAATGGACTTCCACGAAGAACGGGGAACACTGAAATTAGTTCCACGATTTGAGAAATGTGTTGAGAAACTTGGCATCTATGTAAAAAGTTTGATAAAAATTTTCGGTTCATTTATGATTTATTGTTACATATTGAACTTGTTGGTCGTAAAATTATTGAGCATTACTTTCCGATCTATATAAAACTTCTATTACACGGCTGCCTAGAGGCCTGATAAATATTCCAAAGACCAAAACTGCCCCCTCCTCTCGCCTCCCCCCACAACTAATTTTAGGATACCAACAGGCCGGTGTTTCTTCTCGCTCGTTAACAAAGTTTTGAACAGCTGAGTTATCCAGGAAGGTTCTCAGACGAATGGTAGTGAACGAACCGGAAGTCTAGACATTAGCAGAAAATACTCTCTGAGCTACCCAGTCGCTCCTCGCTGTATGGGTCCATGTATTGTGATAAATTCATTTGAGCCAGGAGATGGTTGAGATTATCTGGCTGCGTCTGCTTCTCGGCTTTGGAAATTTGCCTGGAAGTGACTGTTCTTTCGCATCACCCAGGGTACATTTCTGGCTTAGGGAATGTCACGGACGCGGAGAATAAAATATGGGCAGGCAGCCTCCACAAGTGGGGGAAGTCTTCGTCAGCATCGCGTGGCTGCGGTGCGGAGCGACAGACAGTTGGTCATGTTGTATCAACATGTCCTGCATGTGCCTACAAAGGTTCTTTCGAAAATATCCTGACAGCGACGAGCAGTGTGATAAAAGAAATAGAAGACCTTGATATTGGTGTATACACACATCAAAAAAAGTTTATATCACCTCGGTTACGAGAGTTGCGGGATATGTACAGAAAATTGGAATAGAGATCAACATAAACATCGCTTCCGACCTTTTTATTGCTCATGAAAACCACGCATTGCATGTTGTACCACCACACAGCGAGACCTTCAGTGGTGAAGGTCGAGATTACTATACAGACCGGTATCTCTAATACCCATTAGCACATCCTCTTGCATTGATACATGCTTGTATTCGTCGTGGCATACTATCCACGAGTTCATCAAGGCACTGTTGGTCCAGATTGTCTCACTCCTCAGCGGCGATTCGGCGTAGATCCCTCAGAGTGGTTGGTGGGTCACGTCGTCCATAAACAGCCCTTTTCAATCTATCGTAGGCATGTCCGATAGGGTTCATGTCTGGAGAACATGCTGGCCACTATAGTCGAGCGATGTCGTTATCCTGAAGCGTGTCATTCACAAGATGTGCACTTTGGGGGCGCGAATTGTCGTCCATGAAGACGAATGCTTCGGCAGTACGCTGCCGATATGGTTGCACTGTCGGTCCCAGGATGGCATTCCCGTATTGTACAGCCGTTAAGGCGCCTTCCATGACCACCAGCGGCGTACGTCGATCCTAATGCTACCGCATAACAGCAGGACACCTCCACCTTGCTGCACTCGCTGGACAATGTGTCTAAGACATTCAGTTTGACAGGTTTACTTCGAAACACGTC
Source organism: Schistocerca gregaria (assembly GCF_023897955.1). Classification (NCBI taxonomy): domain Eukaryota; kingdom Metazoa; phylum Arthropoda; class Insecta; order Orthoptera; family Acrididae; genus Schistocerca; species Schistocerca gregaria. Next base: position 310,045,084 of record NC_064927.1, read on the forward strand.
TCCGACGATTGTATGGTTGAAGGCATACGCGATACTCATCGGTGAAGAGAACGTGATGCCAGTCCTGAGCGGTCTATTCGACATGTTGTTGAGTGCATCTACACGGCGGTGCATGGTGTTGTGGTTGCAAACATGGACCTCGCCGTGGACGTCCGGAGTGAAGTTGCGCATCATGCAGCCTATTGCGCACAGTTTAAGTCGTAACACAACGTCCTTTGGCTGCACGAAAAGCATTATTCAACTTGGTGGCGCTATTGTCAGGGTCCTCCGAGCCATAATCCGTAGGTAGCGGTCATCCACTGCAGTAGTAGCCCTTGCGTGGCCTGATCGAGGCATGTAATCGACCGTTCCTGTCTCTATGTATCTCCTTCATGTCCGAACAACATCGCTTTGGTTCACTCCGAGACTCCTGGACAGTTCCCTTGGTGAGAGCCTTTCTTGTCAGAAAGCAACAATGTGGACGCGATCGAACCGTGGTATTGACCGTCTAGACACAATTGAACTACAGACAGCAAGAGGGGTGTATCTCCTTCCTGGTGGAATGAATGGAACTGATCGGCTGTCGGACCCCCTCCGTCTAATAGGCACTGCTCATGCTTTACGTCTTTGGGCGGGTTTAGTGACATCTCCGGACAGTCAAAGGGACTGTGTCTGCGATACAATATCCACAGTCAACGTCTGTCTTCAGGAGTTCTGGGAACCGGTGTGATGCAAAACATTTTTTGGTGTGTAGCTGTTTTCATTTGAAAAATGGTTCAAATGGCTCTGAGCACTATGCGACTTAACATATGTGGTTATCAGTCGCCTAACTAACCTAAGGATATCACACACATCCATGCTCGAGGCAGGATTCGAACCTGCGACCGTAGCAGTCGCGCGGTTCCGGACTGAGCGCCTAGAACCGCGAGACCACCGCGGCCGGCTTTTCATTTGAGTTATTTTATGCTATAGAGCTGTGTTTAATGTTGACGTGTAGTAATTTTGTAATCTTTGCATATGTAAGTAAATACTTATGCCAATATGACTTATAGCTTCAGTCTGTGGAAGCTTACTGGCTGCATGTAGTTCAGATAGTAAGAGCAGTGACCGCGAGTGTCAAGGAACAAGTACCGAGTGCCGCTGTGTTACACTGTTTGATCCGATGATGAAGTTCGTCTGAAAAAATATATGCTGCGCAAACGAAGTGAAGAGTAAAAATAAACAAATCTCATAAGTAGGAATGAGTGGTGAAACGCTAAATCTAAAAAGGTCTAAAATGGTGGTATTCGATGAAGTGACTGTTAGCGCATAAACCGAATCCAAGAATAGCAGGGAGTGTAAGCTGCAGACAAAGAGCTAGCAAATGGCTGGCCGTTGTGCAGTTACAGACCAGATATATTGCATTGCTACGCCGGATGACCGTGCTATGATTTACTGTCTCATTTTGTTCCAGAAACTAGCACGAAACAACCAAAACATGTCATGAACTGCTGAGAAAATTGGCCTCGGTACACAGGCAACTAATCTTGTAGATAGACTGCAAGTATTACGGAACAAATTACGAAACAAGTATAGCACTTCTAAAGATGTCTTGCGTTCATGATTAATGGTCCTCACTCCAGAGTTCTAACGCGCTCGAAACGAGTATTGGTGGCTATGCTGTATTAATCTCCATAATACGAGTCTGCAGGAACTTGTGGTCCCACACACTTACCATTTTATATACGGCTTCGTGTGTGCACAAGCCCCCCCACCACACAACACTGACACTCCCCCCTCTCCCCTCCCCAACAGCACCACCCTCCACACATGTTCACTCACAGAGGCAGGCGTGGTGATATGGTAGGTGGGCGAAAAACCGATAAAAATAGTGTCGGAGGAGAATAAGAATGAGTAGTGGGAATAAAAAGGTCTATAAGTGACTACCTTACGGCTATAAATCACGGTAGCGCCCCCGCGCCACACGCCGCAAGAGAGAAACTTACATCTCCGCCATCTTCCGCTCGAATAAATCATGCATTACGCGCCACACACGCAGTGTTTCCAGAGCCCGTCCCACATCCCGGACGCAGGCTTTCGAGTCTCCCTCACACACACACGTGTCTTCTCACCCCACTGTGAAGGAAAGTTTTCACAGTATTTTGTAAATACTGTTAAGCATATAATGTTTTGGTGGGGTCTGCTGTGTTCTGTAACAAAACATTGCTGAATATGAGATTTGTTCCTCTATTTGCTTCGCACCAATCAGTACATCAAAAGATATATTAGATGAGGACTGGTTTCGCTTTAGGAAAGGTGCAGACACAGAGAGGCAGTTCTGACGTTGTGGGTGACAAAGCGGGCATGAATTAAGAAAAATTATGACATAACCATAGAATATTTCGATTTGTTAAAAACTGCAATTAAAGTGTGTGTAACTTATAGGGAAAGACGAGTAAAATACAATACCAGCGGAATATTCTCCTAACGTAACAAAAGAGAGGTGCCTATGCAAGCATGGTTAAAAGACTGATAGAGAAGTGGGATACAAGCAACCCTTTTCTATCTTCCTCAGCCCCTTTAATAATCTTCTCAAAAATATTGCATGCAAACATATTCGATTTTTTTATACTTAGAGGGAAGGACACAACACGAAAAAAAACGGAACAAATAAGTACTGGAGGATTACAGGCTGTGGTTCTGGTATAGTAAGAGCGAAGGAGACAAGAGCAGTATGAGAGAAAGAGAGGGACACAGTGGCAGTGAAATAACTGACAGTGAGAGAACATTGGCGGAAAAAGAGCGTGACATGTTCAAGAACAAAAATGTTTGGAAAAAATTTTAAAGGTACTGAGGAAAGTAGAGTGAGGTGGCTGGTACCCGACTTTTCAGCCAGTGTCTCTTAAACAGGAGAATATTCGCCTCTTGTGCTACTGCAGGAGCCTATTCCCACTGGTCCCCTTCTTTTCCCTGCTACAGTAGCGTATGTCACTCACATGAGAAGAACTTACAGGGTCAACAAAATTTTAATAGTTTACTAATGTGAAACTGAAATGAAGCAAAACTTATTTTACAACTCAGACCGGATTTTACTTGCCCAAAATTTGCCATCTCTTCAATACTAAAAGTTGGGTTCCCAGAATCCTTCTGAGGATAATGGAGACACTTTACAGTATATTCCTTCATGCTACGTCACTTTACAAATTACGTTCTTCCCCTCACATCGGATTTCACATGTGTGTTTTACATTTGCAAATAGTATAACTTTGAACCTCTGTATCTCGGAAACGGGTAAAGATATCAAGAAGGTTTCCAAGTCTGTCCGAGATCGAAACGTTATATCGTAAAAATTACAGCAATTTTTGGTGCATAGTCGCCTTGAAATCCACGGATGGATTTTGATATCCAAAAACTATGGTTTTGGAATGTTTGTCGATAACGGATAAAGACTACTGAAAACAGGAAGACGACACTTCTAGATAAATGCCTAGAGAATACACCTTTAAAATGTGAGCAATTACCCGGCCGGAGTGGCAGAGCGGTTCTAGGCCCTACAGTCTGGAACCGCGCAAGCACTACGGTCGCAGGTTCGAATCCTGTCTCGGGCATGGATGTGTGTGATGTCCTTAGATTAGTTAGGTTTAAGTAGTTCTAAGTTGTAGGGAACTGATGACCTTAGAAGTCCTATACTGCTCAGAGCCATTTGAACCATTTTTTGTGAGCAATTTGTAGCGTATAGTAATTTTATATAACCGGTGCTGGCGGCGAAAGCTTGTGAAAAACGCTTTTCGAGATTTTTCAGAAGCTGCCCACGAGCTATATGTTGCCTCCATAAGGCCCTTAAGGCACACCTCAAACCGCACCCAATACACACACAAAAAAAGAAAAAAAACCCGCCTGATTTGCTCCATTTGCCTAACCTGGAGAAAACGTGGGATATTCACACTTTCACTCCATACTATAGGACCGCTGCAGTAAGACGAACATTCCGTTGGGTGCACAAACGGTACCTAGCTCATGGCATATCCGAAAAACTTGACTCTACCTTTCTGTTATCAATAGAATCCGTTGTTATGCGTGGCGTTTGGGAATATTTTCGTAGCGTATGTTGTCGCATACGCATCGTTGTACAGGATCCAAGAGGGAACACTGTGAATGGAACGCCAAGAGACCCTAATCGGATTAAAAAGGGCAAGAGGCATTGAGGCAGTCCTTCTTCTCCTCCGCCTCCTTCTCCTCCCCCCCCTCCCCCTGCCCCGTTCAACTTTTATGTCGAAGAAGCAGCGACATAAATAAAGTAAAGGCTAGTCAGTGGAATTAAAATCCAGGGTGAAAAAATATCAATGATAAAAGATTCACAGCTGACACTACCATCCCCACTGAAAGTTGGAAGAATTACAGTTGAATGAATTGAATAAAATTGATTGGGGAGTACGTAGCAGAGGGGTGAAGGAATTCTATTACTTTGGAAGGATAAGAAGGTCTACTACAGAAAAATTTTTACTTGCTCCCCTGACACCTTCTTCTTCTTCCGTACCTTTTTCTAAACGGGATCGGTATGTTCATACGGATTGTGGAAACGTTGACATCAACACTCTCCAGGGTCGATATTGTGTACCTTACCTATCTGCGACTAGGAAAAGTCTCATGTGCAAGTGTGAGAACGTTTTCTACACCTGTTTGCAGCGAGTATTCGAGGTGGGACTTGGTTACTGTGGTGTCACCGCCAGACACCACACTTGCTAGGTGGTAGCCTTTAAATCGGACGCGGTCTGATAGTATACGTCGGACCCGCGTGTCGCCACTATCAGTGATTGCAGACCGAGCGCCGCCACACGGCAGGTGTGGCTCTCCAGCCAACCACAACAGTTACCACCCTTATATTCACCTAGTCGGATGTGGGGAAGCGTCCAAAGCCACATCCAGACTGGTCTGCCCACTAGACCTTGTTAATCCGCGCCAGATGCAGTCTGCAATAGGCTCGTCTCTCCGAACCTCAGAAGTGGCGGTTTGACGCGTTTGGCTATTTGGAAGAGTCACTTATGCTCCTTACTGACAGTTAGAAATCCTTCGTAATGAGAACCGACACTACCTCTACGACTAGATGAAGCACTTAACTTACACTGTTCAGTCACATGAATAAGAACACTTGTCAACATTCTGAGTAACCACCTTTTACAGCGTGGATCGCTGCGAGGCATGTATGAAAAGTCAGTGAGGTTGTGGAAGGTACATACATGGGCGTGGAGCCATTCAGTCTCCAGTGCCATGTCCAGCTGCTCTAGGTTTCCCGGTTGAGGATCCGCAGCGAGAACTCCCCGATCGAGGTGATGCCACAGATTCCCTATTGGGTTTGAATCCGGGGAGTAGGGTGGCGACGGGAGTACGCTAAACGCGTCCTGGTTCTCTTCAAACCAAGCTCATACATTACGAGTGTGTAACACATTGTACTGTCCTGCTGGTATGCCATACTGCCCAGGAAAAACAAACTGCATGTAAAGTTGGACATGATCACCAAGGATAGATGTTGATCCATTGTGCCTTCTAGAATGACAAGATCACCATGGGAATACCAGGAAAATATTCCCAAGATCATAGTGCTCCATTTTTCCTGGCTAGAGCCTTCCGGCGGTTGTTGCAGAGTGTATTCATTCAGTCGTTTCATGCCATACAACCATACAACCGTACCAACGGTCATCTGTCATCTCAAAAGGCCACCTGTCACCACTCAGTGGATATCCAGTTGTGGTATTGGCGTGCAAATTCCAGCCTTCGTTGCCGATGAACAGCAGTCTCCATGGGTGTATGAACCAGGCGCCAACAGCTGAGACTCACATGCTGCAGTGTTCGCTGAACGGTCGTTGAGGAGACGCTGTTGGCAGCGCCCTGGTTCATCTAGGTGTTAATGGCTCAACAGTTGCACGTCTTTTCGCCTGTAGATATCTCCAGAGCTGTCCTTAGCACTGTCGTCAATGGTCTGCGGGGCGCCAAACTTACCTCTGGGCTGATTTTGGATAGCGACATTTTGCCACGCACAGTATGCTTCAATCATGGCGGCACTTGAACAGTTTACAAACTTAGACATTTCGGAAATGCATGCAGCCTTGGGCCGCAAGCCAATCATCATGCCGTTTTGGACGTCAGACAAATCACTACGTTTTGGCATCACGTCAACGGCTGCGCCGTGTCCTCTGAGTCTTTCGCGACGGCATACATGAATAAAACGTTCTCGGTTTTCAAGCCGCGTCAGTTCGAATAAAATCCTCGAGCTTTCGATGAGCATCTGCGCCATAGTCGTCGGGAGTTCACTGGCTGCCGGGGCTGCTACGGTTTCTCGCTTATTAGGCATGATGACGTCATCAGCAGCCAATCAGATAGACCCAATGTGGCGTGCGCGACTAAGTCGACCCGGGCAGCTAGCGGAGCTATTGCTCTTGACAGCACCGATGACGTCAGGTTGCGCCAGGGGCGACAATGGCGGAGAACGTTTTATTCAACGTCTGCGTTGTTTTCCGCGTTCCACCCGACACGGGGTTATTGCATGTCGACATGACTGTTATTGGACCGCGTATAAGCAATAACAGTTCTTCTTACAGCCCTGAAATTAATCAACAGTCAATAATAACTTGGACAACGAAACTCTCTGTGCGCCCGTCCCACATCTCGCAGACTCATTTAACAACAAACTCACGTCATACGCATACGCTGAAACAGACAAAATTGATGTAACAGTGTGCAAGTTACGTAGCTGAGACTGTTACAAAAAAAACCATCATTTTTACCTTATAAAAAGTACTTGAGGATTACGGAAGATTATGTGGAGGGTGTGTGAAATCTGTAAGCACAGTTTAAAATAAATTTATATTGAGACGAAAATACCAAACGCAATGAGGATTCCAATCACACTGTAACCGTACACATAGCTGAATACTGCAGGCATACATAACCAGCCGTTACAGAAAGTTCAAGCCTCACGAACTCGTGCAATGCTTATAATTATATAAAAAAACTGGAAAACACATTGAAATCGGTACAGGAAAATATAAAGAATGAATGACGGTAGCAAAAACGTCCATTTGGACTAGAACGCCAGTCGAAACGTCGTTTGCTATATATCTTACTATGTTTATAAAACCCTCTATAGTGAAACTACTGTATGTTGTGGTTTTCTACACACGATGCTCCCCAACGTCTCGCAAGTATGAATATCATGATGTGATTATTCAATTTCTCCAGGCGTATTTTATGATGGCAACGTGAGTCGACTGCCGAAATATTGTGTCCTATGCACACTCATACCAGGCTGTTCACCCGAGATTTATTTCGTCATGAATATCATGTCCAAAGTCGATGCTGGTTCATTATCCTCTACACGGTGTTGTTATACAAAGTTGATAGCAAAATCTTTGTTGTTTGGCTGATGATAGCAGTTGAGACACAAAAATGTTAATACACCCCACTCTCCCTTTCAATTTTTGATTCTAGTTTATAATATTCTTATGTACATGAGCAGACACAGATATTTATGGCTTCGTTCCCTTCCGGCAGGAGACACGCCCGGTTATAATAAATTCATTCATTTTATCAACCTACTGCTGTTCCTGATTATATTCTTTTAGTGTATTTCATGACGATAACGGATAGGTGATATTACGTTCATAACAAATTTTTACTAATTATTATGGTGTTCATCTTTCTTACACATTGGAAATTACTGATTTTCGTTGGTTTACTTTCCCGTAGTTCATTTCTACAGCGGTTGTTTCATTTCGGCCACTAGTTCCTTGTGGTTTTTCAGCTATTTTCACCTTCTGGTATTTGCATGTTAGTTGCTATTCAATGCCGACAGCTTCACGATCAACTGACCGTTTGATCGCATGATGTATATTATCATGGATCTCTGGCATATGTGCTTCATTATTGTGTTACAGGACATACGACAGTTTCAGATTTCGATTGTTTGATGGTTGGTACAGTGCTGGGTACTGGTTATGTTACTTGCTAGACACGCATAGCCGTCCACTGTTTTATTTCGTATTTATCAATTTCAAATCTTGTTCCTAGACTTTTATACACTGCATCTGATGTTGGCTTCGTTTATACGTCCGTCTTTAGGCGTAACAATATTGAATGGATTTTTGACCCATTTCTCATCCGTCTTAGAAACTCTGGTGGCAAATGTCTCTGCTTTTGGTTCAGCTCCTCACTTTTACCGCACGTTGATATCGCTTGGAATATGATAGGATTTCATTTTCTGTTACTTGACTGTCTGATAAATCATTCTGATTTCATGGCTATCCTGTTGAATGATGTTCTTGTCCTACATACTTGTAGGATGTTCTCTCGTAGGTAGTGTTTTACATATTCATCTTTACATCTTTATTGCAATCTTACGAAAATTCTTAGCGTTTTTTTTCAGGTTATCTAAGAACACTTCACCCCCGTGATTTATTGTTATTATAGTTTCACCTAACACACACAGATTGTCCACAGGCCCAACGCTGATTCTCGTTTATGTATTTGTTTCCCGTTCTTATACTGCCTCATTCTAGTGTTTCCATGGTAATTTCTTTTCACAGGCATTTGTCCGATGAATGAATGCGTTTCCGATTAGTTACAACAGTACTAAATTCGTTTTTACTTTATGCCATCTTTTAAGAACGTTTGTTAAAGCAAATTAATGGTACTTACGGCGATATTCCGCGCTGTTTACAAAATGCTAATCCCGCTTCACGGTAAGACGCTTCATTTTTTCTGTCCTCAACTTTTCTCGCTTGACGACTTTGAAATATACAGCATTAGTTTTCTTTGTCTTATTCCTGAGTCATTTGTGTAGTTTTCTTTGTCTTAACTCAGTTACTACTCCAATGTCTCCTGCAGGCCTGAATTTCTTATTTTCATCTGTTGATGGATGTTTTTTTTTACGAAGATTCGTCCGTTAACGAATGAATATGGATCTTGGTGACGCTGTTTCATGTTGCCGCTGTTAGATTTAGGTTAGTGTGTCATCAGTTATTTTCTGACTGTGGATTCACTTACATGTTACAAGAAATCTAAACAGATAGTACCTGACAGGGCTGTCGTTTACTTGTAGTTGGTTCGCAATTTCAGACTTCCTTGCTCTGATTCTGTTCTGGTGGTCTATGACACTAACACCTATTTCATCCAATTATTCATACACTACTGGCCATTAAAATTGTTACACCAAGAAGAAATGCAGATGATAAACGGGTATTCATTGGACAAATATATTATACTAGAACTCACATGTGATTACATTTTCACGCAATTTGGGTGCATAGATCCTGAGAAATCAGTACCCAGAACAACCGCCTGTGCCCGTAGTAACGCCATTGATACGCCTGGACATTGAGTCAAACAGAGCTTGGATGGCGTGTACAGGTACAGCTGCCCATGCAGCTTCAACACGATACCACAGTTCATCAAGATTAGTGACTGGCATATTGTGACGAGCCAGTTGCTCGAACACCATTGATCAGACGTTTTCAGTTGGTGAGAGATCTGGAGAATGTGCTGGCCAGGGCAGCAGCCGAACATTTTCTGTATCCAAAAAGGCCCGTACAAGACCTGCAACATGCGGTCGTGCACAATCCTGCTGAAATGTAGGGTTTCGCAGGGATCGAATGAAGGGTAGAGCCACGGGTCGTAACACATCTGAAATGTAACGTCCACTGTTCAAAGTGCCGTCAGTGCGAACAAGAGGTGACCGAGACGTGTAACCAATGACACCCCATGCCATCACGCCGGGTGATACGCCAGTATGGCGATGACAATACACGCTTGCAATGTGCGTTCACCGCGATCTCGCCAAACACGGATACGACCATCATGATGCTGTAAACAGAACCTGAATTCATCCGAAAAAATGACGTTTTGCCATTCGTGCACCTAGGTTCGTCGTTGAGTACACCATCGCAGGCGCTCCTGTCTGTGATGCAGCGTCAAGGGTAACCGCAGCCATGGTCTCCGAGCTGATAGTCCAATTTGCTGCGAACGCCGTCGAGCCGTTCGTGCAGATGGATGTTGTCTTGTAAACGTTCCCATCTGTTGATTCACGGATCGAGACGTGGCTGCACGATCCGTTACAGCCATGCGGATAAGTTGCCTGTCATCTCGACTGCTAGTGATACGAGGCCGTTGGGATCCAGCACCCTCCTGAAACCACCGATTCCATATTCTGCTAACAGTCATTGGATCACGACCAACGGGAGCAGTAATGTCGCGATACGATAAGTCACAATCTCGATGGGATACAATCCGACCTTTATCGATTTCAGAAACATGATGGTACGCATTTCTCCTCCTTACACGAGGCATCACAACAACGTTTCACCAGGCAACGCCGGTCAACTGCTGCTTGTGTATGAGAAATCGGTTGGAAACTTTCCTCCTGTGAGCACCTTGTAGGTGTCGTCACCGGCGCCAAACTTGTGTGAATGCTCTGAGAAGCTAATCATTTGCATATCACAGCATCTTTTTCCTGTCGGTTAAATTTCACGTCTGTAGCACGCTATCTTCCTGGTGTAGCAATTTTAATGGCCAGTAGTGTATTACGTTGTACTTGAAGCTTTATTATATGATCATAATCTATATATTTTCAGTGCCGTTATTAGTCCGTCACGTTATTTCTGGTACATTTGTCGTTTCTTACAATTTTACTTTAGATATCAGACTATATTATTCACGTTTATTTCACGTAAAAAAAAAACATCGTTTTCGCTTATACCCTCACACACTGGTACACAACGAGTGTATAGGACAGATGTTAGCACGGCACTGATACTACTGTTTTATTGTTATTTAGTTGACTTATGTGGTTGTCTTAAGGATGCATATCGTGTTGTATGTTCATAGTATATCTTTCACTACAACCTGAATATTTTACTGCGGCATTATTTTTTTCTACTATTTTATGTGAATATGAATTATTTCTTTTCTATTACGCTATGAGTGACATCCTGTTAAGTGTTTGTCTGCTGTTTTGTAACTTTATGACGTGATTGGTACGTCGAAAATGGTTGCCAATAAAATAATATCAAAATGACTGCTGTTGGGATAGCGCTATTACATTTCATCGACCAGCCGTTGTCCCACGTTTCTGGATCCAAAACAGGGTTACATTTTATGCTATTATTCGGTCACAAACACGATCACATTTGAAACGTATGTATTATGTACCTCTGGGAGTGCACCAAAGCCACGATAAGTTTGAATAACGACTTTGTTTCCACCATTCTGTTGATTCAAAATAGCACATTATTAAGCCCAACAAGCTATTTCGAGAATTTCTGATCCTCAAGTGCAGAACAGATGTTAATACATCGTCCTCGCAAGGAGCAGATAAAATAGAAATAACATATCATTGACGGTTTACTTTTGTGCTGAATGAGATGGTTTGAGAGTAAATCGGAGAAAGACGAAGGTAATGAGAAGTAGTAGAAATGAGAACAGCGAGAAACTTAACATCACGATTGATGGTCACGAAATCAATGAAGTTAAGGAATTCTGCTACCTAGGGAGTAAAATAACCAATGACGGACGGAGCAAGGAGGACATCAAAAGCAGACTCGCTATGGCAAAAAAGGCATTTCTGGCCAAGAGAAGTCAACTAATATCAAATACCGGCCTTAATTTGAGGAAGAAATTTCTGAGGATGTACGTCTGGAGTACAGTATTGTATGGTAGTGAAACATGGACTGTGGGAAAACCGGAACAGAAGAGAATCGAAGAATTTGAGATGTGGTGCTATAGGCGAATGTTGAAAATTAGGTGGACTGATAAGGTAAGGAATGAGGAGGTTCTACGCAGAATCGGAGAGGAAAGGAATATGTGGAAAACACTGATAAGGAGAAGGGACAGGATGATAGGACATCTGCTAAGACATGAGGGAATGACTTCCATGGTACTAGAGGGAGCTGTAGAGGGCAAAAACTGTAGAGGAAGACAGAGATTGGAATACGTCAAGAAAATAATTGAGGACGTAGGTTGCAAGTGCTACTCTGAGATGAAGAGGTTAGCACAGGAAAGGAATTCGTGGCGGGCCGCATCAAACCGGTCAGTAGACTGATGACAAAAAAAAAAAAAAAAGAAAAAAAAAAGAAAAAAGGGAAATAGAATGAATATAATTTCTTAAAGCATGGTGTGCTGCTGTAGTAATAAGGCTAGTTCTCAGTTTTATGACAGTTACACGTGCACCCACAGGCACGATAACGGTGGACGTTATTTAAATACATACCGTATCAGAGAGACCTGCATAGGTTAATGTGTCGTCAGTGATTGTTTTTGTAAAATACTTGATAATGGTCTAATAGCGGAACTGTTCAATGGTACAAATGATAAAGCTAAAATGGCTACTGCAGACAGCAACTGTATAAATAATTTAAACAATTCATTGCAGCTGCGGACCCAGTCTCCATAAACATCATCGTACTGAGTCGTATTTCTTAAAAAGTCTTTGAGCCACTCATATATCTGGAAAATTCTTCTGTACACTCAAACCTTCGTAATCAGTTTTCAATAAGACATGTTAATTCCAATGTCGCATAGATTGATGACAACGTTGTGCATTACTGTTCATGGCATGTGATACTCCGAGCTCCTGTACACTAATGACCATTTTATGCTTAACGGTTCATGACACGTGAGATCTCTTTTTCATTGCCTATTATGATGACGTATCTACATTTATTGTGCAAATCAGAAGCAGCTATGGTCTATACTAACTATTAGCGCTTTATAAAATATCATTTTGAACCAACAAACTAGCGAAAGCAGTTGTTCATCTAACATATGTATCTCTGGCTGGCTTTCACGTTATGTATTACTACTGAGATGTCACACAATGACTATCGCTGGAGTCCTTGCGTAACCAGCCATCAACTGATGAGACAGATACGATGCTGTGATGTCTTTCGCAATGTATCATGCTACGATTCATATGCAGGGTGGTCCATTGGTAGTGATCGGGCCAAATATCTTACGCAATAAGCGTCAAATGAAAAAACTACAAAGATCGAAACTTGTCTAACTTGAAGAGGGAAACCAGATGGCACTATGGTTGGCTCGCTAGATGGCACTGCCATAGGTCAAACGGATAACAACTGCGTTTTTCTTTAATAGGAACCCCCATTTTTATTACATTTCATGTAGTACGTAAAGAAATATGAATGTTTTAGTTTGACCACTTTTTTTCGCTTTTTGATAGAAGGCGCTGTAATAGTCACAAAACAAACGGCTCACAATTCTAGACGAACAGTTGGTAGCAGGTAGGTTTTTAAATTAAAATACAGAACGTAAATACGTTTGAACATTTTATTTCGGTTGTTCCAATGTGATACATGTACTATAGTGAAATTATCATTTCTGAGAACGCTGGCTGTTACAGCGTGATTACCTGTAAATACCACAGTAATGCAATAAATGATCAAACTGATATCAATCAACCTCAATGCATTTGGCAATACGTGTAACGAAATTCCTCTCAACAGCGAGTAGTTTGCCTTCCGTAATGTTCGCACATGTATTGACAATGCGCTGACGCATGTTGTCAGGCGTTGTCGGTGGACCACGATAGCAAATATCCTTCAACTTTCCCCACAGAAAGAAATCCGGGGACGCCAGACGCAGTGAACGTGCGGGCCGTGGTATGGTACTTCGACGACCAATCCACCTGTCACGAAATATGCTATTCAATACCGCTTCAACCGCACGCGAGCTATGTGCCAGACATCCATCATGTTGGAAGTACATCGCCATTCTGTCATGCAGTGAAACATCTTGTAGTAACATCGGTAGAACATTACGTAGGAAATCAGCATACATTTAACCATTTAGATTGCCATCGATAAAATGGGGGCCAATTATCCTTCCTTCCATCATGCCGCACCATACATTAACCCGCCAAGGCCGCTGATGTTCCACTTGTCGCAGCCATCGTGGATTTTTAGTTGCCCAATAGTGCATATTATGTCGGTTTACGTTACCGCTGTTGGTGAATGATGCTTCGTCGCTAAATAGGACGCGTACAGACAGTCTGTCATAGTCCCGTAATTTCTCTTGTGCCCAGAGGCAGAACTGTACACGACGTTCAAAGTCGTCGTCATGCAATTCCTGGTGTATAGAAATATGGTACGTGTGCACTCGATGTTGATGAAGCATTATCAACACCGACGTTTTCGAGATACCTGATTCTCGCGCAATTTGTCTGCTACTGATGTGCGGATTAGCCGCGACAGCAGTTAAAATACCTACTTGGGCATCATCATTCGTTGCAGGCCGTGGTTGACGTTTCACATGTGGCTGAACACTTCCTGTTTCCTTAAATAACGTAACTATCCGGCGAACGGCCCAGACACTTGGATGATATCGTCCAGGATACCGGACAGCATACATAGCACACGCCCAATGGACATTTTGATCACAATAACCATGCGTCAACACGATATCGACCTTTTCTGCAATTGGTAACCGGTCAGTTTTAACACGGGTAATGTATGACGAGGCAAATACCGTCCGCACTGGAGGAATGTTACCTGATACCACGTACTTATACGTTTGTGACTATTACAGCGCCATGTATCACAAAGCGAAAAAGTGGTCTAATTCTTTACGTACTACACGAATATGTAATAAAAAATGGGGGTTCCTATTTTTAAAAAAAACGCAGTTGATATCCGTTTGACCTATGGCAGCGCCATCTAGCGAGCCAACCATAGCGCTATCTGGTTTCCCCCTTCAAGCTAGACGAGTTTCGTTCTTTGTAGTTTTTTCTTTCTATGCTTTTTTCTTGAGCTATTTGGACCGGTCATTATCAATGGACCACTCTGTATATAACAAGCATGATAAGATCTTATGTTTACAAAAGAATGTTTTTTATAATTTCTGACTGCAAAATAGGTTGATAGTGAGCGTTTACTGCAACGACAACTTCCGTGAGTATTCATGTTATTGCCGCGCGGGATTAGCCGAGCGGTCTCAGGCTCTGCAGTCATGGACTGTGCGGTTGGTCGCGGTGGAGCCGGCTGGGGTGGCCGAGCGGTTCTAGGCGCTACAGTCTGGAACCTCGCGACCGCTACTGTCGCAGGTTCGAATCCTGCCTCGGGCATGGATTTGTGTGATGTCCTTACGTTAGTTAGGTTTAAGTAGTTCTAAGTTCTAGGGGACTGATGACCTCAGCAGTTAAGTCCCTTAGTGCTCAGAGCCATTTGAACCATTTTGTTCCGGCGGAGGTTCGAGTCCTCCCTCGGGCATGGGTGTGTGTGTTTGTCCTTAGGATAATTTAGGTTAAGTAGTGTGTAAGCTTAGGGACTGCTGACCTTACCAGTTAAGTCCCATAAGATTTCACACATGCATGTACATACATACATATCCATGATATCGATAATTCATGTGTACTACATTACAACATAATGTTTGTTACACAGGATATTAGGGGAATAGATGCACATATTTCTACTGATGACTGAGGACAGTGTTCTAAAAACAGTAAATCAATATTTGGTTCATTTGCAGGCTAATCATTGCTGATAGTACGTTTTTAGGTTGGTCAGTACCTCCGAGTAAGCATGACAGGAGCAAGGCATTAATGTTTATTTTTTCCTGGGAGACTGATCAGGTACCGAACAGCGGATGCGCGGCCGCAAGACGGCAAGTCTATACTGCCAGGCATAGTCCATTCCAGGGCCCTGTTACGAGGACGCAGAGAACATCAGGTCCTAAATTATGTAGATAATGTGTTTCTGGGAAGACAGTTAAACTCATAGAAAAACAAGTAACACACTGAAAGTGGAAGATATTAAAGTAGCAGTGATCACGTTGTCTGTACCTCTACCTCTAACGCCGTGGTAGTTTCGGTATATGTGAAGATTCACAGAAAATGAATTTTGGGTTGAAACTGTTCTCCATAGTAAAGAATACATCCTTGCTGCAGTTTTTGCTGGTTGATAATTATATTCTTTAATTACTTAGAAACTATGGAACAGTTTCTCTCTTCCTTAACGTTTCTCCCATCTTACATGGTCCACCGCTTTTCACGGCCCGGAAAATCTATTTTGTTATAACTCTAACAGCGGGCGCCCGAGTTCGAATCCCGGCCTTTGCATAGTTTCTCATTCGTCGCTTCAGTCTGACATACACATCCTATAACGCTTTACTAGGATACCCTGCACATTGCCACATTAGTCAGTTACTGTAGGGAAGGGGAGGGAGGGGGTATCGTGCGCACCATCTGTCTATTAATCGTGGAAACTTTGTCATGTACGTCACCGTATTTTAGATGCTTGTTTATAGCGACAGAGACTTGGAACTTGCCCATAATTTGCCTAAGCCGACTTGGGAAACAGCCTAAAAATAGCCAGGATGGCTGGTGTACGAGGCTAACTGTGGATATTCCACAGCGCGAATTTGCCAGAATTCTGGAACTCAGCAGTAATTCCTTCCACGTTCATGCTGCTTCTCTGCTGACAGCACAATACTCTGCGCCCCCTTTTACACAGGTGGGTCCGCGAGTAGTCACATCTATCACCCTTTGCAATAGACTAGCGCAATGGGCTTTGTAGTTGTACCGAAGTTGCGCAGTACCACTGAGAACTACACGGTGTATTGTACTCAATACAACTAATCTGATGTGTTTAATACAATAATATTTTTGCTTAATGTAAGCCAAAAAACTTTTTGTTTGTTTTATTCGTTCGGTGCACGTCGCAGACATCTCACGAGTGATGACCGCTGCACTATCCGATCAAAATTAGCCTGATATCAATTAGTGGACATTGATTTGAGGTGTGTCCAGCCTCCCCCTTTATGCAACTCTGCTGGGGACGCTTTTAGTCGGACGTCTAAATGTTTGTAGAGGAATGGCAGTCCAGTCTACCTCAAGAGGTGAAACCAGAGAGAGTACTGGTGTTGGACGCTGGGGTCTGAAGCGAGGTAGACGTTCTGATTCAACCCACAGGTGTTCCGTTGGGCTCAGCTAGGGACTCTGAACAGGTCAGTCCATTTCAGGGAAGTTATTCTAGGTCATCCTGATGCAGTCAGCACTTTCGAACAGATCTGCTACGTTATGCAGTACACAATGTTGTAAAATCTGTACGTTTATTTCTCTTTTAGCATTTTCTTCAGCGCAGAGTGGGGATCGCAGTAAGGGGAACTCCGAAAAAGATCCCCGAACCGTAGTACCACAACCTCTGTGCTTTAGTGTTGTCTCTGTAAATGACGGTGTTCACCAGGCATTCATCAAACTCAAATTCTTCCATCGTGATTCATCATTCAATATGAGTTTCCCGTCGTGCACTAACCAGTGCCGTCGCCCTTTACACAGCTTCGAGCGTCACTTAGCGCCGATTACAGAAAAGTGTAGTTCCTTAGAAGGTGCTCTACCATTGAGCCCCATTATTTTGAACTCCCTGTGCGCAGTCACTGTGCTAGGTGGAATGGTGGTATATTTTTTTTTTTTTTTTAAACTCAGGAGGAGTGATTCTTTTCACTTTCATGCTGCTTCTCTTGTGACAACACAAAAATCTTTGCCTCCTTTCACACTGGTTGGGCCGCGAGTCGTCACATCTAATAGTCAATTCTGCCTACTTTTGCTCAGGTAGTGCATCTCCTTAACAACGTTTCTTATTCAAAAAGGAGCTCTTTTTCCGGATTATATCTAAATTTTGAGCTCTCAGAGCAGACGACGCCAAAAGCCTTGCCGCAGTTGTAACACCTGTTCCCCTCAGATCACTGAAGTTAAGCGTTGTCGGGCTGGGCTAGCACTTGGATGGGTGACCATCCGGCCTGCCGAGCGCTGTTGGCAAGCGGGGTGCACTCAGCCCTGGTGAAGCAAAACTGAGGAGCTACTTGATTGAGAAGCAGCGGCTCCGGTCTCGTGAACTTACGTACGCCCAGGAGAGCGGTGTGCTAACCACGTGTCGCATCCAGTGACGTCTGTGGTTTGAGGATGACATTGCAGCCGGTCGGTAGCGTTCGGTCTTCCAAGGCCTGTTCAGAAGGATTTAAGTTGAGTTTAGAGTGGACGATATCCCAAACTAATCACTTCTGGAATTTTACGAAGTGCCTCTCTACTGGACTGCTGTGAGCTCACGCCATGTGCGGTAAAACTGGACCTGAGGTGAGATGTCAGCGAGGGAAGGGAACGGATACACGTGCTTACGCACCGGCGAGCCGGCCTCGCCCAGACCTGAGGTTGCCGCCTACATCGTGACCGGAACGGCGAGCCGCGGGGCGCCCGTGTACCCAGTGCGTTGCGGACTACAATACGCTGCGCCGACGCGGGGGTCACGTTCCGGACGCCCTCGCAGGCATGGCTGCCTCTCGCGAGAAAGGGCGTTACCGCAGCCCGCCGATGCCGAGACTGTGGCGTCACACGTACTTTTACTCGACGTGCGAAACGCTTTGCGAGGTAAATCATACCGAAGTGAGTAAAGTGTGTCAGGTGGCAAGACTATATCGGCCGTTGTGAGTGATCAAATCAAAGTGTGTGACACAAACCATTGCACGAATCGTCAGTCATGTTAGCGACAGTACTCACCCATTTTGTGATATGAGCAGTGTTCTACAACTAGTAGGAACGAGAGAGGTGGTGCAGTGGTTAGCACACCGAACTCACATTCGGGAGGACGACGGTTCATTCCCGCGCCCGGCCATATAAAGGGTGTTACAAAAAGGTACGGCCAAACTTTCAGGAAACATTCCTCACACACAAAGAAAGAAAATATGTTATGTGGACATGTGCCCGGAAAAGCTTACTTTCCATGTTAGAGCTCACTTTATTACTTCTCTTTAAATCACATTAATCATGGAATGGAAAGACACAGCAACAGAACGTACCAGCGTGACTTCAAACACTTTGTTACAGGAAATGTTCAAAATGTCCTCAGTTAGCGAGGATACATGCATCCACCCTCCGTCGCATGGAACCCCTGATGCGCTGATACAGCCCTGGAGAGCGGCGTATTGTATCACAGCCGTCCACAATACGAGCACGAAGAGTCTCTACATCTGGTACCGGGGTTGCGTAGACAAAAGCTTTCAAATGCCCCCATAAATGGAAGTCAAGAGGGCTGAGGTCAGGAGAGCGTGGAGGCCATGGAATTGGTCCGCCTCTACCAATCCATCGGTCACCGAATCTGTTGTTGAGAAGCGTACGAACACGTCGACTGAAATGTGCAGGAGCTCCATCGTGCATGAACCACATATTGTGTCGTACTTGTCAAGGCACATGTTCTAGCAGCACAGGTAGAGCATCCCGTATGAAATCAAGATAACGTGCTCCATAGAGCGTAAGTAGAAGAACATAGGGCCCAATAAAGACATCAACAACAATGCCTGCCCAAAAGTTCACAAAAATCTGTGTTGATGACGTGATTGCACAATTGCGTGCGGGTTCTCATTAGCCCACACATGTTGATTATGAAAATTTACAATTTGATCACTTTGGAATGAAGCCTCACCCGTAAAGAGAACATTTGCACTAAAATGAGGATTGACACATTGTTGGATGAACCATTCGCAGAAGTGTACCCGTGGAAGCCAATCAGCTGCTGATAGAGCCTGCACAGGCTGTACATGGTACGGAAACAACTGGTTCTCCCGTAGCACTCTCCATACAGTGACGTGGTCAGCGTTACCTTGTACAGCAGCAACTTCTCTGACGCTGACATTAGGGTTATCGTCAACTGCACGAAGAATTGCCTCGTCCATTTCAGGTATCCTCGTCGTTCGAGGTCTTCCCCAGTCGCGAGTCATAAGCTGGAATATTCCGTGCTCCATAAGACGCCGATCAATTGCTTCGAACGTCTTCCTGTCGAGACAAGTTCATTCTGTAAATCTGTCTCGATACAAACGTACCGCGCCACGGCTATTGCCCCGAGCTAATCTATACATCAAATGGGCATCTGCCAACTCCGCATTTGTAAACATTGCACTGACTTCAAAACCGCGTTAGTATGAACACTAACCTGTTGATGCTACGTACTGATGTGGTAGATGCTAGTACAGTAGAGCAATGAGTCGCATGTCAACACAAGCACCGAAGTCAACATTACCGTCCTTCAATTTGGCCAACTGGCGGTGAATCGAGGAAGTACAGTACATACTGACGAAACTAAAATGTGCTCTAACATGGAAATTAAGCGTTTCCGGACACATGTCCACATAACATATTTTCTTTATTTGTGTGTGAGGAATGTTTCCTGAAAGTTTGGTCGTACCTTTTTGTAACACCCTGTAGATACATGTTGTCCGTGATTTCCCTAAATCGCTCCAGGCACATGCCCGGATAGATGCTTTGAAAGGGCACGGTCGATTTCCTTCCTCATCCTTGACACAATCCGACACTAAGCTCCGCCTCTAACGCCTGACAACATGTGTCTGCGCATTGTGAATGAATGTGCGACCATTACAGAAGGCGAACTACTCGTTGTTGAGAGGAATGTCGTTACACGTATTGCCAAATGCGTTGAGGTTGACGGACATCATTTTAATCATTTATCGTATTAATGTGGTATTTACTGGTAATCAAGCAGTAACAGCATGCGTTCTCAGAAACGATAAGTTCACTAAGGTACATGTATCACATTGAAACAACCGAAATAAAATGTTAAAACGTACCTACGTTCTGTATTTTAATTTAAAAAAATTACCTGTTACCAACTGTTCTTCTAAAATTGTGAGCCATATGTTTGTGACAATTACACCACCATCTATCACAAAGCGAAAAATGTGGTCCAAATAAAACATTCATATTTCTTTGCGTACTACACGAAAATGTAACAAAAAATGAGGGTTCCTTTTTTAAAAAAAACGCAGTTGTTATATATTTGACCTATGGCAGCGCCATCTAGCGGGCCAACCATAGCGCCAGATGATTTCCCCCTTCAAGCCAGACAAGTTCTTTGTAGTTTTTTCGTTTGACGTTTATTTCGTGAAACATTTGGCCCGGTTTCGATCAATGGACCACCCTGTAGATAGCGCCTATACAAGTGTGATGTACTGGAGGGCAATATTATGGAAATGGGAGAGGACACAGATGGAGATGAAATGGGAGGAATGATACTGCGTGACGAGTTTGACGGCGCTCTGAAAGACCTGAGTTGAAACAATTCCCTGGGAGTAGATAACATTTCATTAGAACAACCGATAGCCTTGGGAGAGGCACCCCTGACAAAACTCTTGGATTTTGTGTGCAATATGTATGATATATGTGAAATACCCTTAGACTTCAAGAAGAATGAATAATTCCAATTAGAAAAATTGCAGTTGCTCACAAATGTGAAAGTTACCGTACTATCAGTTTAATAAGTCACGGCTGCAAAATACTAACTCGAATTCTTTACAGACGAATGAAAAAACTGCTAGAAGTCGAATTTGGGGAAGATCAGTTTGGATTGCGTAGAAATGTTCAAACATGTGAGGCAATACTGATCCTATGTCTTAGATTAAGGAAAGGCAAACCTACGTTTCTAGCATTTGTACACTTAGAGAACGCTTTTGACAATGTTGATTGGAATACTCTCTTTCAAATTCTAAAGGTGGCAGGGGTAAAATACAGGGAGCGAAAGGATATTTACAATTTGTACAGAAACCAGATGGCAGTTATAAGAGTCGAAGGACATGAAAGGGAAGCAGTGGTTGGGAAGGGAGTGAGACAGGGTTGTAGTCTATCCCCGCTGTTTTTCAGGCTGTATATTTAGCAAGCAGTTTAGAACACAACAGAAAATTTTGGAGTGGGAATTAAAATCCATGGAGAACAATTTAAAACTTTGAGGTTTGCCGATGACATTGGTACTCTGTCAGAGAGAGCAAAGGAGATGGAAGAGCACTTAAACGGAATGAACAGTGTCTTGAAAGGAGGATATAAGATGCTGAGGGAATCAGATGGGAAAAGAAACACTTAAAGTAGTAGATGAGATTTGCTATTTGGGGAGCAAAATAACTGATGTTGGTCGAAGTAGAGAAGATATAAAATGTAGACTGGCTATGGCAAGGAAAGGGTATCTGAAGAAGAGAAACTTGTTAACATCGAGAATAGATTTAAGTGTCAGGAAGTCTTTTCTGAAAGTATTTGTATGGAGTGTAGCCATGTATCGTAGTGAAACAGGGACGATAAACAGTTTAGACAAGAAGAGAATAGAAGCTTTTGAAATGTAGTACTAAAGAAGAATTCTGAAGATTAGATGGATACATCACGTAACCGATGAAGAGGTACTGAATAGAATTGGGGAGAACAGGAGTTTGTGTCGCAACGTGACGGGAAGAAGAGATCGGTTGGTAGGACGCGTTTTGAGGCATAAAGAATTCACCAATTTAGTTCTGGAGGGAAGCGTGTAGGGTAAAAATCGTAGAGGGAGACTGAGAGATGAATACATTAAGCAGATTCAGAAGGATGTAGGTTGCATTATTTACTTGGAGATGAAGAAGCTTGCGCAAGCTTGGGTAGCATTGAAGGCTGCATCAAACCAATAGCTGGGCTGAAGACCATTACAAGAACAACAGGGGTCAGAAACAATCCGAAAAGCTTGTAAGGGTGTTGCAGGGTAGGTTGCGCTGTGAAGCAATTGTTAAGAAAAAATTCGATGCCTTGCGCCGTTCCCCAGTTAATTGGCGCCGAAATTAGTCAACCAGGCCGTGGTGCGCGCAAATTCAAGCGGCGCGCCATATACAATTAGTGTAAGTTTCTCTCATGGCGTAGATGATAGCGCGCTAGACTGCTCAGTCTTTGGTTCGGGTTCGATCCTTACTATCGCCTCATGACCAGTTTTTTCGTAGCTCTCTTGTTCGGTTCAACTGCCTTGCAACGCCCTTACAAGATTTTTCAGACTTTTTATGGCCACGCTGTACAATACACACTACTCTTTAGGAAAGGTGAAATACCAAAGCATGGAGACATTATCACAATAAAATTTATTCCGCCGATTAGGGACATGATACTACCCAAATAGTAAGCGTTAAAGGCTTGTGAATGTTCTGTACGTAGTAGCATCACCACATGATGCAATCAGAGCCGCAAGACAACGTGTCTGGAATCAAACAGTGCCTGGTTGGTTCAAATGGCTCTGAGCACTATGGGACTTAACTTCTAAGGTCCTCAGTCCCCTATAACTTAGAACTAATTAAACCTAACTAACCTAAGGACATCACACACATCTATGCTCGAGGCAGGATTCGAACCTGCGACCGTAGCGGTGGCGCGGTTCCAGACTGTAGCGTCTACAACCGTTCGGCCAAACAGTGCCTGAATATGCTGCTGGTGAATGCGCTGCCACGTTGTTTGTAGGCGCGTCCAAAAGGACCTGAACTAACGAGTTGCAAGCTGACTATATCCTGGACACGTTCGATGGTCGACATGTCAGGCGAACGGGCAGGTCAGGGAAGCAATGGACGCATCGTTCTTCGAAGAAGGCTTGCACGTTCTTCGCCGTAGGCGGTTGGGTATTGTCGTGCTGGAATATGGCATGTGAAACGGCCTACAAGTGGGCTAGTGGCCCGAGCAGTAAGGCCTCCCTGATGTAGCGGAAGCGGTTCAGATAACCCTCAGGATGCAGGAGGCGAGATCGCGTGTTTAGGCAACGGCGCCCGAAACTATTACGCTTAGCGTTTCTCCACTATACCGCTCATCAACCTAATCTGGCTGACTGCATTCGCCACAGTGACGTCGAACGCGTACGCAGCCATCACTGCATGAAAGTTGAAGCGGGACTCTTCTGGCAATCGCATTCGGGATGACGACGGTTCAATACCGCGTCCGGCCATCCTGATTTAGTTTTTCCGTGATTTCCCTAGATCACTTCAGGCAAATGCCGGGATGGTTCCTTAGAAAGGGCACGGCCGATTTCCTTCCCCATCCTTCCCTAATCCGATCTTGTGCTCCGTCTCTAATGACCTCGTTGTCGACGGGACGTTAAACACTAATCACCTCCTCCTCCACCTCTTCCGGCAACACTCATGCCAGTGTCCGTGTTCGTGTGCGCAATGCGGTCTGCGGAGTTGGTGGGTTCTGGTTAATAGAAGCAGACGGAATAACAGGCGTTATACCAGTGTAGCCAGCAGGGGACATGTCTACATTCGTTGCAGTGCTCCAACATCGTCAACAACACTGTGGGCGGAGCTGTTCTGTCCACTACGGCCAAGCGGAGGGATGGCTGCCTTGTGTCGTCGAGTACTCCGTCTACGGCACTCTGCTCCCCACTGGTTCCTCATACGCCTCACTACTACTGATGCAGTGTGTCCTATTCGAGCCTCAGTGTCACGGAACAAAAGAACCCCCCTCGAGGAGACCAATCATTCTGCCCCCTTCTAACGCACTCACATACCGATTTTACACCCTATGAAGTCGGCGATGCATAGTAACACTTGGCTACATTTTTCCACTTGGATCCTCTACTACTAGGCGTTGGTTTACAGCCCTCTTTCCGGTCACACAAAAAAAGGGGCTGTTGAGCCAATGTGCACTCCCCTTCTCTGCCATTTAATACACTTTTTATGGTTCTATTGTTCCACATGTCCTCTTACTGTGACATGTTGCAATCCTTTGGTTCTGAGTGTTGCACTTTTTACAAACAGCAGTATGTTAAAGCTATTTTGGATATATTTTTAATAGTTAACGTTCCAAATTTTATGGGAAACAAAGAGCCACTTATTTTGCAATTATTTATACAAGCTATAAACAATTACGTCTTACTTCGTCGATTGTTCACCGACTTGTACGATGAAACAAAAGGTAGCTCGCTTACTGCTTGAAAATCATCTGCGTTTCTTTAATATCTTACCAATTTTGCCTATACTGAAAATGGAAATTTGTTTGTTTCCAATAGGTTCTTTTTCAAAATGTATTTAAATTGTAATTGGTTTCTGATAAAACATCCGAGCGCGATTAGATTTCACTTACTGATTATTGGGGTGTATTATACACACATCAAATTAAGTTTTGCATCACCTCGGCTCTGAGAGTTCCGGAATCTGTACAGGAAATTGGAATAGATACCAACATAAACATCTTTTTTATTGGTCATAAAAACCACAGACTGCATGTTGTACCACGATACAGCGAGCCCTTCAGAGGTGGTAGTCGAGATTGCTGTACACTCCGGTACCTCTAATACCCACTAGCACATCCTCTTGCATTGATGCATTCCTGTATTGGTAGTGGCATGCTATCAAAAATTGTTCAAATGCCTCTGAGAACTATGGGACTTAACATCTTAGGTAATCAGTCCCCTAGATCTTAGAACTACTTACACTAACTAACCTAAGGACATCATACACATCCATGGCCAAGGCAGGATTCGAACCTTCGACCGTAGCAATCGCGCGGTTCCGAAATGAACCGCCTAGAACCCTCGGCCACCGCGGCCGTCCGTGGCATGCTATCCGCAAGTTCATCAAGGCACTGTTGGTCCAGATTGTCCCATTCCTCAACAGCTATTCGGCGTACATACCTCAGAGGGGTTGGTGGTGCAAGGCGTCCATAAACAGCCCTTTTCAATCTATCCCAGGCATGCTCGATAGGGTTCGTGTCTAGAGAACATGCTGGCCACTCTAGTCGAGAGATTTCGTTATCCTGAAGAAGGTTATTCGCAAGATATGCACGATGATGGCGCGAATTATCGTCCTTGAAGACTAATGCCTCACCAATATGCTACCGATATGGTTGCACTGTCGGTCGGAGGATGGCATTCACATATCGTACAGCCGTTACGGCGCCTTCCATGACCACCAGCGGCGTACGTCGGCCCCACATAATGCCACGCCAAAACCCCAGGGAACCTCCACCTTGCTGCACTCGCTAGGCAGTGTGTCTAAGGCGTCCAGCTTGACCGGATTGTCTCTAAACAAGTCTCCGACGATTGTCTGGTTGAAGGCATACGCGACTCTCACCGGTGAAGAGAACGTGATGCCACTCATGAGCGGTCCATTCGGCATGTTGTTGGGGCCATCTGTACCTTGCTGCATGGTATCGTGGTTACAAAGATGTACCTGGCCATGGACGTTGGGAAGGAAGCTGCGCATCATGCAGCCTATTGCGCACAGTTTGAGTCGTAACACGACGTCCTGTGACTGCACGAAGAGCATTATTCAACATGGTGGCGTTGCTGTTAGGTTTCCTCCGAGCCATAATCCGTAGGTAGCGGTCATCCACTGTAGTAGTAGGTCTTGGGTGGCCTGAGCGAGGCATGTCATCGTCAGTTCCTGTCTCTCTGTATCTCCTCCATGTCCGAACAACATCGCTTTGGTTCACTCCGAGACGGCTGGACACTTCCTTTGTTGTGAGCCCTTCCTCGCACAAAGCAACAATGCGGACGCGTTCGAACCGCAGTATTGACCTAGACGGTCTTCGTTGAACTACAGACAACAAGAGCCGTGTACCTTCTCTCTGGTGGAGTGACTGGAACTGATAGGCTGTCGGACCCCCTCCGTCTAATAGGGGCTGCTCATGCATGGTTGTTTACATCTTTGGGTGGGTTTAGTGACATCTCCGAACAGTCAAAGGGACTGTGTCTGCTATACAATATCCACAGTCAACGTCTGTCTTGAGGAATTCTGGGGACTGGGGTGATGGAAGAATTTTTTTGAAGTGTGTAGTAACAATGTATCAGACTATTAAATATATTATTGACAGTATTTTCTGGGCTGCAAAGCTTTCAAATTTCATTAGAATGTTTGTTCCGAGGTACATGATCATAGAACATGTTTTCACATTTTGACAAACCTTAATTTTCCGCAGTAGTTCTTGTAATTTCAAAAAAAGACTGCAGAACATAAAAAATGAATACCATCATTTAAAAATGGAATAAGAAAATATCATAACCTTTCGTTACGCGGCTGGCTTGAAGCAAAAAGTCCAAAAAGTGTACCGAGGTAGAACGCTCTCGCTTACATAAAATTAATAAAAACTATGAAATGGGCTAAATATAGCTGTTGAATAAAATTCAAGGTGGTTTCTCTATGATGTCATTATTATTAGTATTATTTATACCTAACACGTCACTGAATGACAACACAAAGGCGCATTCCCTCAAAACACAGCTCCACAGTTCGTTGATCTTTTAATTGGGCATGTCAGATACATCCGCCCATGGCTTTTTCGTTGTCAGTGGGTTCGACGGATCTATCCGTGTGCAGAGTTCTGTGCGAATGACGGGTATCAGACCGACAGGTCTTATAATTGGGGAGAGGAAAATTTCGCGAAAATGACAAAGCCAAAAATAATGCGAAATCGGCGAGTTTTACGAAATATCACGAAATTTGTAATATTGCAGTGCAAAAAATGTTTTAAATCTAAGAACGGCAGTAGTAAATAGGCCTGCTGCTAATTGATGTTAACACCGCATTCAGAACATGGATAAAAATTAGCGATTTTGGAAAAAAATCACAGAGTTTAGCAAAGATTACACAGAGTTTGGCAAAAAATCACACAGTGTTTAGCAAAAAAACACGAAATTTGACAAAAAACAGTGGAATTTGGCAAAAAATATCGCACTGTGGAAGAAACGCACAATAGGGCAGAAAGAGCACCGAATTTGGAAAAAATGCACCTAAATTGACAAGAAATCCCGAATTTCTCAAAAACCATCGATTTGTCAAAAATCTACGTCAACATTGCGATAAAAATTAGACTGAATGTAGCAACAAAAAAAATGAGACATAATGTGGTAAAAATTAAAAACTAATCTGCAAAAAAAAAAAACAACGAATTTGGACATAAAATAAAACGATTTTTTCCTATCCGTTGTTTCAGTGCTATTGACTAATAGTTTCTCTGCTATATGGTACCTCTGCTAAATGTACCTCTCATAAGTCAAGATCATACACGTCTCTCTTTGCCTCATCATAATTGTAGATTATGACAGGGCGCCGATTAGTTGTTAACGGTCTACAGGTGACGAGGAGTTCGACTCTGACGCTCGATATATCCCAGTTCATGAGTAAACCTCATTTCACTTAGGGGCAGGAATTTTTGTAGTATGTCAGTGCTGGTTTCTGTCAACTTGACTCCGACAGTCATCCTGGGTGAAATTGCATGGAAAGTGTATTTTAAGCACAATAGTATGCAACAGGCAGCTTTCCAACTGTACCGTGCACACAACGTTACTCTGTTACCGCCGCATAGAAACTGTATCACCCAGTGGAACATAGAGGACTTCAAACGCGCTATCGAGTCAAATGAACCCCGTTCCTGCGAGTTTCTGAACAATGCGTAATGACATGTTCACTGTACACCTCAGGAGGCCTTCCGGCAGATTGCGTGAAAGTCGGGATGCAATACGGAAAGTGATTTGCGATGTTCAGGGGGGGGTGGGGGGGGGGGGTGTAAATTACATGGGCGCAGGTTCCTCGGCTGAGGCATGACAAGCCTTCGAAACGAAAGGTTTCCTCGAACTGTTGCAGATTCTGTTGTCTCCGCACTACCTTAATGAGGGCGGCAGCATTGCCAGTGTTGCCTTGCTAGACGACATTCGCGTGACCACTGGTCTGAAAACAACAATATTCTGGCCGATATGCGCTACTGGTTTTGGAAGAAGTGATGAAGTGATTGGACTGCGATTTTTCCATATCATAGTGGATTTAAGTAATCATCAACCTGGCGTCGTTTTTTGTTTACTTATTTTGTTTTGTTGCAGTGGCATTATGGAAAGGACTTAGCACAAAACCGGAAAACAGATTGAACAGGAGTTCAAAATTCCAGTTTCCCTTTGTAGCTTATTATCTGGGGCATTTTCGATACACTGTTGAGTATGTCGTGAATACCTATAAATTCTCTGGAAAGGGATTTACTCCTTCATGCTGCAAGATTGAAAATTTCCATTTCTCTTACGCATAAAAATTTGAGTATCTCAAGGTGATTGGAATTTCGTCAGTTCTGTGATTTCCAGAAGAGAAGGTCATGGCACTGAACTCGCATTCAAGAAGACCTGTGTTCGAATCTCTGTCTACTCATTGAGATTTAGGCTTTCTGTTCTTCCCCTAACTCCATTAAGCAAATATTGCGGTAGTTCCTTTAAAACGAGAACTGATCACTGGACAATTCGGACTATTGCTAGCGTGTCGTACAGCTGTGCTTCGTCCCGTCACGTGAAATTGTTACAGGTGAAGGTCTGGTAGTGTGGGAGGAAATCGGGTTCAAAATACAATTAAATCTACTCTCGTGACATGCTGTAATCGTAAAAAAAAAGTCCGATATGATCGCTTACGTTATTCGGATCTCACGGAAGTTATTGCTCAGGAAGGATGAACTGGGGCGAGAAAGTAGTCCTGACGTTCAACAAAAATTAAGGAGAAACATTTTGATTGTACGGGGAAACCTGAAATGTGGTCAGAGTGGCACGTACAGTACAATCGAATTCGTAGGGAGTAAAGAAGCAGAAAGCTAAGAGATAAGAAGAGTGCGGCAGCTACTAGCCATCTAGGAATAATTAACGCGGAGCTGAAAGATGCTGTAGAAAAGAAAAAAATGAGACAAAATGTTAGGGAAAAGATTACCGACGATGTCAGGTATAGCTGGTAACCGGGAGTAGACGAAAATATGGAAACACCACAAACACAACACATTATCCTGCGTAATACGGTGTAGAAAAACCGTTGGCATTCCAGTCGTCTCCGAATTGATGAATATGGGTCCTGTAGTTTTTCGGAGGAATCTTATACAATCCTCCAGCAAAACAGTGGCAAGTTCGGGTAACGGCGATGGAAACTGATAGCGATCACACACCTTTCTCTCCAAAGTAGACCATAAA
This sequence comes from Schistocerca gregaria, assembly GCF_023897955.1. NCBI lineage: Eukaryota > Metazoa > Arthropoda > Insecta > Orthoptera > Acrididae > Schistocerca > Schistocerca gregaria. Next base: position 310,074,798 of record NC_064927.1, read on the forward strand.
GACTCAAAATATTGATATCTGGTGATTGTAGTCGCCAGGGGAGATGCGACAATTGCTGCTCGTGCTCACTAAAGAAGTCCTGGACGATGCAAGCTGTGTGAACAGGGACCTTTCGTCTTGGAACACAGTATCAGAACTGAGGAACAGACTTTGTACCGTGGGATGGACTTGGTCAGCCGCAATGGTCACATAATCCATGACAGTACTGCGACTTTGCATAATAACTTCGGGGCTCACGACGTGCCATGATATCTGCTCAAATAATCACCGAACCCCCGCCATATTTCGCTCTTCGAACGTAAACTTAACTAGAAGTTCGAAACGATATAAAACAAAAAAAGATAATCTGACAAATTACTTTCTCCAATCGCTTTGCAGTCCAGGCTTTATGGCTTTCGCACCACTGTTTCCTGTTACGGGCCTTTTCATTACTGACGAGTGGTTTCGTAATTCCAAGCCGGCCTGTAAGTCCATTATTTTGTAGCTCTCCTCGTGCTGTTTTGGTGCTGACAGTGTTCGTCAGTGCGACAGTGAGTTCTGCAGTTAGTTTCCCTGCTGTTGTCCTCTTCAAAGACCGTCTGTCACTCAATATACACTTTCATCTGCGTTGTGATGTTTTACCACATTCCATGTATGCGGTATAAATCTTCGATATGGTCCTCTTAAACCACAAAAACTTCGGCTATTCTGGTTACAGAAGCATATACCATACGAGCACTAACGATTAACTCACTTTCGAAGTCACTTACATCCAACATAAATCGTTTACAACTACACAAAATACTATTCTGACCACGACTGACAGTTGCAACGTATTTTGTCTAACTAATGTATATAGAGATAAAAAATTTAGCACGACGAAGTCAGAGATGACGGACGGTCTGAAGTAAGCAGAAAAACTGGTGTTCCAGCCAAATCACAGAGTAACAGCATAGTGTGGGACGCCTCAGAAGTCAACGTTCCCGTTGCGACAATGAATCTTTAAAAAAAGGATTGGTTTTGTCAGTTGAGAGTTCTTTAGAGCTCTTTGCTGTAATTCGTCCTTGGAGAGTTGTTGTGGTGTGATTATTTTGATTTGTCACCACAAAGCTGAAGGTGAGATATTGAGGCAATGTTAGGAATTTATAGATCTACTGTTCTTTATCAAACTGTTAATTACGTAAGGGAGCTGAGAGAGGAACAGCAGGTCGGTCATTTGATAACACATGGCCCTCGCTTGTGTGTCGGGGCGATTTTGAGAGTTGGCGGTTTCTTGGGACAGGGAACGAGAGCAAAGCCGGTAAGCACAAACACGGAGGAGAAGACAGAGATATTGTCAGTCTCATGCATGTTGCAAAATCGTGCTTACCAGGAAACTTAACAGAAAAAGACCCTTCTTTCCTCACCCCTGCTAACAGCCCTGACAGTCCAACAGGCCGCACAAACACACGGGGACGCGAGCGTTAACGGCGAGTATCTAAACTCGCGCGGCCTGCGCCCAGAAGCTGAAAACAGGAGCCCACGCCTCATTCACCGATGAGCACCAGTCATAGGAAACAATGCAGGAAGCTATAGACAACATCAGATCCCCACTCCGTCCACAGTAGCAACCTAATATAAAAAATGTTCCCTCTCCTTCCGCTTCAAGCGACCAATGAAGACTACGACCATTCAGAATTGTAAAGGTGCCATCATGCTCAGTGAGCGGCTGTGACAAAGTGTAAGTGACTCCCTATGCCTAAAGCACATCAGTAGACCCAGAAGAATGCCACTGTCATCGTGGACGAAGTGTAGGATTCTCCAGTAAATGTGTTTAATTTATGACGCAGTACGATTTAAAATTCTTCTGTTGTTTGTTTCCGAGGAGCATGCTTACGCCACTAATTAGGATGAGCCAGTGCAGCAGACTCTCTGAAGCCAAACGCTGAAGTAAAGCCAAAAGTATTCGGTATGGAACAAGAACCCCCTTGCAGAAGGACGACCTTAGACGGGAGACGTGCCGTGAGGCAGCCCCCGTGAAGAAAGGACCGCTTCTTACGGCGCCTAGTGAGTACGTCACCATCGCACGTTGCAGTATGGATGTAAGCTCTCCATGTGTAGCAAACCCTGGCGCAATGGTGCTTCTGATCTCCCCCATGGTCACAAAATTTCAGTGCGTTTTTATCATTGCAGCCTGTGCATTGCATTAAAAATACACGCCGTTTTTAACACGATTCCTCTGTTTATAACTTTTTCTTCATGACCAAGCCATATCATAGATTGTGTATCGATATGCCATCTGGGAGCTATGGAATTCAGAACGGTCACATTATTGCTGTCAAAATCTTCAAGAAGAATCGAACCGAGCCCCTCTGATCGATACCTTTACTATTTCATAGATGACGCAGTTCCTCTTCCAGAAGAACCGTTGAATAACATCAATCTGACTATCGCATTTCATGCTTTTGCTTCAGGTGGCTAGATATAGGCACAGTCGGTCAAAGTAATGAGTCATGGGCAGTTCATTTGCCTCTGGCGGAGACTGCAGCAGAGTAACAGCCTACCACAAATTCTACCTGCTTTTAGGAACAACATGAAGGATAACTTGTACGCTTGCACTTAGAGCTATGGTCCTCTATTTTTGATGTTTACAACATAAACCAATAAGACCCTGTAAGAATCGCGTTTCCCGGTGCAAAATATATGGTAGTTCTGGAGAAATGAAACAGATCGGCTGCACTCTCAGCAATGTTGAATTTTCTATAAAGTGTTATTGTAAGGCTGTGCTTACGGTCTGTAGACAAGGAAATGTACACGGCAGGCTACTAATACGTTGACTACCCCACAACTCGATCAACTTATGGCCTTAACTGTACTAGGAAATACGGCTATGTTTGCAAAGCAGCTGTCTGCAGAGGTAACATCTGCCCAAAGAGCTGCAGTATCCTGACTAACGACATATCAATGAAACAGAGTGGTTAGTCTAAAAGCCATACTTGAGCTCTGTGCGCCGCGCTCGCAGTAATGCAGAGTTACCATCTCAGCACAAGAGCCCACAGGTCAAACAGCTCAGAAGCTAGTCCGCCAGCGACCAACCATATTTCAGTCTTTTGTCGCCCAGCGCGGGAAGTTTGAGAAGAAAATACCTATCCCCGTTAATTAGGAATTCATACAATGGCACGCTTCTCAGATTAAAAATTCTCGGAAATAACCAAGCCTGCATGATTTCAGAAGTAACGCTTCCTTGTTCCTCTCTGCTCTGTCAAAGATTTTCAGAGTTTCCGGTTATCCTTCCAGCCTAGCTACAAGACTGGGCAGCCGCCACTACATTGTGTTTCAGCGCTCAGATGCCCCGACCGTCCGGCAAGGGCTATTCCTCTGTAAAGCAGGACCAACACACCTGTGCAGGCTTTTACACACAGGTCCTGAGTTACGCCTGCCTTTTCATTTCCACTGGCGTTCCAACCTCTGCTAGTATAGGCAATCATTCATTACCCCGTTTTGATAATAAAGACACTCCACCACCTTTCATGCAATAAGCGTTAACAACTATTTACCAGTATACGTGACAGTGTCAGTCTTCTTTAAATATTCATATATACAATGTACAACCTATCAAATGATACCTAATTCCGGTTGTAAATCACGGCAAAGTATGTAGATGTGTCCTAGTAAGGTGCTAAATTATAGCCACCTTACAACGAAACTACTAGAACAATCTGCGAAAGAACATATAAAAATGTTGGCTGTAGTTTTAAATTACTCAACAAAATCAAACATAATAATCTGCAAACAAAAATTCAAGTAGTCATTACGAAAATGGTTAAGTGGTATCCCTCTTTATCACAATGAAGCATTGCGTTACCTCACAGTGACGTTTGTCAACACAGATAAAGCTTACCAACTTCTCAAACACAAACGGTATTTCAGCGTTTGCATTCTTTAGAAGTATGGTGCATGCTTGTCCAATCGAACAGGCACTGTGGCGACTACAGCCGTTATGCAGTACATGAAATGTTTTCGCAGTTGTGAATACGTAAAACCGTCAGCTGTGCAAGGGACTGACAAATATGAAAATTTGCGCCGGGCACGGACCCGAAACCGGATTTCTCGCTTATCCCGAGCGGTCGCTTACCTTAGACTATACGATCACGCGTGACGGCCAGACTCAAATAACCATATGGCGTGAAACACGTGTCTACAACATGCACTCGTACATCTATTATATCTGTATTCCCGCACCAGGGAGGTACTGTAATTAAAGTCACTTTTTCGATGTCGATGGATAAATTCATATCCATGTTGTCTATGGTGAGCAAGACATGAAATTTCGGTAGTGATCAGCCATCATTCTGTATACAACTGAAACATTTACGGTTATGTCTCAACCACATTATCAGTTTATTTGACAACACTTTACGAGCTTCAGTATGTTCGCTACAATCTGAATCCGCGGAAGAGTGAAACAACAAATCGACGTTGAAATATTGAAACCAAGACCCAACAATAATGAAAGAAATGTATGTCAGTATGGTCTCCGCAACGATTCTTAGCACAAAATCATGGCTATGAAGACAGCAAAGGACCTGGAAGAGCAGCTGAACGTAATGGACAGTGTCTTGAAAGGAGGATATAAGATAAACATCAACAAAATCAAAACTACGATAACGGAATGTAGTCTAATTAAATCAGGAGATGTTGAGGATATTAGATTAGGAAATGAGACACTTAAAGTAGTAAATGAGTATTGCTATTTGGGGATCAAAATAGCTGATAATGGTCGAAGTTCAGAGGATGTAAAATGTAGACAGGGTATGGTATGGAAAGCGTTTCTGAAGAAGAGAAATTTGTTAACATCGAGTAGAGATTTAAGTGTTAGAAAGTCTGTCCTGAAAGTTTTTTGTGGAGTGTAGCCATATATGGAAGTAAACATTTACGATAAATAGTTTAGACAAGAAGAGAATAGAAGCTTTCGAAATGGGGTGCTACAGATGAATGCTGAATGGGTAGATCAAGTAACTAATGTGGAAGTACTGAACAGAGTTGGGGAGAAGAGGAATTTGTGGCAAAATTGACTAAAAGAAGGGATCGGTTGATAGGACACGCTCTGAGGCATCAAGGGATCACCAATTTAGTAATGGAGCGAAGCGTGGAGGGTAAAAATTGTAGAGGGAGACCAAGAGATGAATACAATAACCAGTTTCACAAGGATGAAGGTTTTAGTAGTTATTCGGAGATGAAGAGTCTTCCACAGGATAGAGTAGCATGAAGATCTGCATGTAACCAGTCTCTTGTCTGAAGACCACAACAAGAACAATGAAGACAGTAGAATACAAAGACTAAGATTTCGACATAATATCTGAAGTGCGGCCTATAGTGTTGACGCTTTTTCAATGCGACCATTAATATTGTATGTTGCAACATACTGAATGGTGTCATATGAACGCGAGTACATATTCACGTCACTTCAGACAGATCTGTCGTTGGCCTGTAAGCTCTGCTCTCAACCGATGGGAGTTTCAGATTGTAATGCATACTGTTCTTTATACTGGAAGTTAGAGTGTAGAGCTGCCCTTAAGTGACGGGATTAGCTAGTTCTGAAGTCGGTAAGAAAAAGAAAGGCCAATGTCCCATTGGCGACGAGGTCGTTGCAGGCGGAACACACACTAAGGAGGGAACCATCCCGTCGTTTGCCTTACGCTTTGTAGCGAAGCAAGAAAAACATACATCGTAGTGCCCGATAAAAATCTGAACAACCGATCTTTGGAATACGACTGCATTGTATTACTGAAGCATCAGATTGCTTGGTAGTTGTAAGAGAAGCGTGTGTTTGTAATGCGTACATGCATTCCCTTCACGTGTTTAGGCCAAGTATTACACACATTTATTCGATCAGGAATGCTGAGTAGAAGAGAGGCTACACGTACATCTGACAATTATACGTCAGCAAGGAGCATTAATGATAAGATCATAGGAGGCAATGTTGTGCAACCTTAGTTGGGACAAGATCCGACTATTTTGGAGTAGGATCTTACAATCTGAGACAGTGTTCTGAGACAAACTTGCGTCGCAATGTCCGCAAACGTGACGTCAGATCCACCTAACAACAGCGATCTGAACGCCCATTGACTGAACGTTTGGATATATACATGTATATATATGAGTGGAGACGAGCGAAGGGCTTTATTGGCTGAGGGAGAAAGGTGGGGTTTCTCTTGTTCTTCGGGACGACAGGGCGAGTTAGTAGCAAGGCGCCACTAAAACGCACGGTCGGTAACTGGGGGCTGTTCATAAAAATAAAAATAAAAATAAAAACGGTCGCGTGTAAATATTCCAGCTGTTACACGAGATATAAAGTGATGGTTAGTTATCAGCGAACGGCACGGGTCGTGGGCAATGTATAATGTATATCACGAGTATGGAAAGTGAGAAATGTGTTAATGTATTGTAAAGTGTTGAATATAACGGCGTAGTCCACAGCCGCCATATTGGAAATTCTATGACGTGTGCTTCAAAGTATTTTCTTTATTAAAACGAGTATAGTAAAAAAATATTGTTGACATTTAACAACAGGCATCCCGACACACCTCACTTCAGCAGGATCACAAACGTACATTGAACCTGGCTTGAGAGCTACTACTGTGCGACGAGGGACAACTGAAGCAGCAACACACCAGGTTAGTGACGCAGAAACCAGAGAAGTAAGGCAGAGTCGCTTCCTTCTCACTATAATGCCACAGAGGGCGTTGTACATGGCATGCCTGGTCTCCTACAGGGGAAAGCAGAAAGTGGCAGAAATGTGACAGGAATCTTCTGGTTAATAAGTGTTTTATTTCTAATTATAAAGAGTACTAATCTGTCCTCCAAATTGGAAAATTATAATTTCTTGAATGAATCTTTTATTCTGAATCGTGACGTGTTGCGTCATGAAACATTTCGCGCCGGCTGCTGTGGCCGAGCGGTTATAGCCACTTCAGTCCAGAACCGCGCGACTGCTATGGTCGCAGGTTCGAATCCTGACTCGGCCATGGATGTGTGTGATGTCCTTAGGTTAGTTAGGTTTAAGTAGTTCTAGGTTCTAGGGGACTGATGACCTCAGATGTTAAGTCCATTAGTGGTCAGAGCCATTTGAACCGTTTTGAAACATTTCGACACATGATTCGCCGCTGTGGTGGCCGTGCGGTTCTAGGCACTTCAGACCGGAACCGCGTGACTGCTACGGTCGCAGGTTCGAATCCTGCCTCGGGCATGGATGTGTGTGATGTCCTTAGGATAGTTAGGTTTAAGTAGTTCTAAGTTCTAGGGGACTGATGACCTCAGATGTTGAGTCACATAGTGCACAGAGCCATTTGAACCATTTGACACATGATAAGTGCTCAGCGTGCATCGTCAAACTTTCAGACACATGGTAACTGGAAGTTTAAAACTTTAATCCAGATCTCCAAGGTTGATTATAGGTAGCCCTGTAAGCGAAAGTAATGCTCGAGGAAGGTAAATCGCAGTCCGAGTCCACGTTCGGTAACAGTTCCAGTATAGCAGGAGATTGATTTTTTTCCTCGGTTAACGAATTGACACCACATGAGGAGCTGGATGTCTGCGTTGTTCTGTCGGTGACAAACGAATATTCAGGTTCTATGCAGAATTGCTGCTTTGTTACAACTAATGGTACATTGCCATGTATTCCAAGTAAACTTAAAAGTAGAGCACATTTCTTTAAACTACTTCGTTAATAACGATAACAAAAATTGCGGTGCTGCAGAAAGATTCACTCGACTGACATTTCTTATACCTGAATGAAGACACACTCTTCGGATAGATTTTAACTTACACAAATGTCTACAAAGTTCTTATTTTCAAGAGACCATATGATTCCTCAAGGTTATATCTTTTTCATGCAGGGAATCAGAAACTGACGTTTTACAGGTACATTTGGGGCCAGAGTTTTCATTTACCTTTCGCAAAATGTTCCATGTGCTCTCCTACGCCGGGCGTTGTGTCTGAGCGGTTCTAGGCGTTTCAGTCCGGAACCACGCTGCTGCAACGGTCGCAGGTTCGAATCCTACCTCGGGCATGGATGTGTGTCATGTGGTGTCACCGCCAGACACCACACTTGCTAGGTGGTAGCCTTTAAATTGGCCGCGGTCCGGTAGTATACGTCGGATTCACGTGTCGCCACTATTAGTGATTGTAGACCGAGCGCCGCCTAACGGCAGGTCTAGAGAGACTTCCTAGCACTCGCCCAGTTGTACAGCCGACTTTGCTAGCGATGGTTCACTGACTAAATACGCTCTCATTTGCCGAGACGATAGTTAGCATAGCCTTCAGCTACGTTATTTGCTACGACCTAGCAAGGCGCCATTATCAGTTACTATTGATATTCTGAACTATGTACCGTCAAAACCGACGTTCATCATTAATGGATTAAAGTTAAGTATTCCACCAGGTACGTCCGTTGTTTATAAATTCTAATTTCCTTGTCCTGTTCCAGACCTCACGCCAGCCTGCGTGAGCTAAATCACGTGCCTTTCGGCCTCCTCTAGTAACACGGTGTTGGCTCTCCTGCCAACCACAACATGTTGGGTTTACATAGTTCTAAGTCTAGGGGACTGATGACCTCAGATGTTAAGACCCTTAGTGCTTAGAGCCATTTGAACCATTTTTTGAGCTCTCCAAAAGACAAACAACTAACAAGTCACACTTTTCCATTTACGGAATTAGTGCACACGCTGTTGTCTTACGTGATGTCGCAATTCACTCGATGTTACTGGAACGGAAGCACATAAGACCAGTCTTCCACAAAATTGCCCTTCCCCTTCCCCCCGCCCCTCCCACCACCCACCGGTGGAATGTGGGATCCGTACGTCCTTTTAAGGCCAATACGTCTTTGAGTCTGTTCAATGTGAAAAATGCTCTTACATGTAAGTGCCAGTGGAATGGTGTTCCAAATTTTCTTCATGTTCTCGCAGCTACCTAAAAAGGACGGGCCCGCTACCTGCCCTGGGAGACCCTACCAGCAACAACTTATAACAGACGCGTAGGTAAGCTTTCAATTCCGACCAGCATTCCCAAGCTCGAGTCTTCAGACAAATGAATTCACTCGAACAAAACAGCTTCACGTGTCCTGTACTACGTGTTATACAAATTCCTGACAACAGAAGTGAAGCGCCCAGAATACAATTTCCTGACAACAGAAGTGAAACACCCAGAATACATTGTCGGAAGTCAATACAATTTCGTAGACATCAATGTCATCGGTGGGAATGTAAATGATTAGAGTTGAAATTCTCTCTGACAGTAGAAGGACCACTTGAGTTCGTGTTTAGAAATGCGGCGAACTCATGTGAGACAGCGCTGTCAGCAGCTAACAGAGTTTGAAAGGGGCTTCAATGAGGGTCTCCGTTTGGAAGGTTGGTAGAATGATCTAGTTGTGCAGTACCTATCTTTGAGGGACATTCGGACGTGACAGTGGTCTGATGCAGAACTGCATAGTAACATGATAGCAAGCATACTATGAAAAGAGGTCGTTTTATTTGCCATGACAATTTTGCAGATAGTTTTGGACCTAAATGTGAATGAAGTTCTGAATTTGATAAATGTACTCAACCTCTGTAGTAACTTAAAAATAAATTTCGCCTGAGACATTTAAGTCTCATCTTTATCCACAATAATGATGGAAGCAGAAGAAACTGATTAAAATTTGTGCCACAGCCGGGCCTCGAAGCCGGCAAGGAGACCCGCGTTCGAGTCCCGGCCGTGCCACAAATTTTAGTTCGTTTCTTCAGCTTCCATCATTACTCTGTAGTATCTATACAACGAAGTTCTTTGTAAGTCTGTTCTTGACACCACAGATGTTGGTAAGAGAGGGTATTTCTTTTGAAGAGAGTAACAAACAGTGTGTGCTCGATAGTCTGGCAGTGTACGTGGTTTGAAAAGGATGGAAGCTGGCCTGCCGTTTCAAGGAGGCAGCATTATTTAAAAAAGAATTATTTTAATGATATGTTTCGACGAAAAAATTTGAGCAAATGAGATGATATGAATGAAAGAACGACAAAGCCAACTTCAAGGTAATGTAATCTTTTGTACTTGTAACTGTATAGTTTCTTATTTCTAGAATACTGTGTATGGTTAAAGTTTGCAGTAAAAATTTTATACTGAAGCACATGGACTTGCCTCATGGTTGAAACAAGTCTCGAGGAAAAGTTCAGATTGAAATGGTTCAAATGGTTCTAAGCACTATGGGACTTAACATTTGAGGTCATCAGTCCCCCACCTAATTAACCTAAGGACATCACACACATCCATTCCCGAGACAGGGTTCGAGCCTGCGACCGTAGCGAGACTGAAGCGCCTAGAACCGTCCGGCCACAAGGGCCGGCGTCGAGGAAAGCAATTGTACACAAGAGCGCTGTTAAGAAATGCTTTTGCTATCTTCGCTAGATGTGAGAACTTTATTAAAGAGTGTATTCTTCTTATGACTTAATGGGGCATAGATATAATTATATGTCTTTGTTCTCATTTATTAGTCGTTTAGTTCCTCATTTTTCATTATTTACCTCCATGATTGTGTTTGCATACTCGCATCGCGCATCGCGATTTGTGTACTGTAAGCATTTTTATGAAAATTGGTATGTTACCATCTTGTACTGTACATCGCAAGTACGGCAAATGAAACTTGGTTTTGGGCAGTCAGATCAAGACTGCTAATAGTGACAAGTTGCATGGAAGAAGAGCGTTTCGTGCGTAGAGGTATGGTTTGTTCAAATGGCCGTGAGCACTATAGGACTTAACTTCTGAGGTCATCAGTCCTCTAGACTTAGAACTACTTAAATCTAACTAACCTAAGGACAGTCCACAGCTCGTGGTCGTGCAGTAGCGTTCTCGCTTCCCGCACCCGGGTTCGATTCCCGGCGGGGTCAGGCATTTTCTCTGCCTCGTGATGAGTGGGTGTTGTGTGGTGTCCTTAGGTTACTTAGGTTTAAGTAGTTCTAAGTTCTAGGGGACTGATGACCATAGATGTTAAGTCCCATAGTGCTCAGAGCCATTTAACCTAAGGACAGCATACCCATCCATGCCCGAGGCAGGATTCGAACCTGCGACCACAGCAGCAGCACGGTTCCGGAATAAGGCGCCTAGAACCGCTCGGCCACAGCGGCCGGCAAGCATTCTTTATCAGAAAGTTAGATGCTCTAATTTTTATGTTGATTTGCCCTGTAATTACAATAACAGTTCTGGTAACGTTATTTTTTACAAGACTAAGATAAAGATTAGCAATATTCAGAGCCAACATTTTAATCTGAGGCTTTAAGTGCGAACATTTTAGGTTAGGCTTTACCGTGACCGTTACTGACTTTAAATGAAACAACAAGTTTGCTGTTACCAGTCACTGTTTATGGCGTCTGGAAACAATTGGGTGCTATGATCGTATGACAGAAGAGAAAACATTGTCACACACAAAATATGACGGTGTAAGTGTGATGTGTTACGCCAGTGAAAGGATCTTGTGACCACTGGAGGTACTCTATTTTACTTATTTTATGTTTACCGTTAGATATACGTTTAATTTTTTGTCAGAAGAAACCCAAAACCATGTTCTGAAACAGCGATTTGTTTCTGCATTAAACAGTGCCATAAGTTCCTCCAAAAAATCGTAACAGAAACACACACAAATGTTATACTTACAAATGTAAATCCACCTGATGATGTAGGTTTGAACCTTTGAAACACGTTGTGGTGATACATAAACAGTGACTGGTAACAGTAAACTAGTTGTTTCATTTAATCTGAGTCATTTGTTTTGCAGTCAGATAGCACATGTAAATTTCATTGGAAATTTTTCGTAGACGAATTGTTTGATGTACCGACTAGTCTGGATTTCGCATAACGTAGGATGAGCTACACACACTTCCGTTCAAAATTTCATTTTGACACAGTTCTGTTACACTGCACTGAGATTTACATATTTCGATATCAAAATAAGTGTTTTTACATTTATCAGATACCGACCGGACACTTACAAACACGACAAATACGAACACGTTTCATTTTCTCATTAACGTTTCCGTTGACCACGTGTGACCACTACAAGAGAGGCTCGCACCAAGGGCATCATTACCTTCTCACATCTGCATCCATCATCCCAGAGCAAGCAGCTCCCTGAAACATACTGCGTCATCCTCCACCACCGATTGAAGACTATCAGCAATCTCACTAGGAAATTACCGTACCATATGTGGGTTGCTGTTGATAGATGGCGGACTTTGGAGTGATGCCGTGATCGGGAAACATGGAATACTGACGAATGGCGTCGCATTGTGTTCAGCGACGGATCGTGAAACCTGGTAATCAACGAAGGCAGGATTCGGTTACGACTGTGGACGGGACCGTAATAAGGTACTGTTGGTTCCCTTTGCAATTATACACATTTATTTTAAAACGGTAATTCCAGACTCAGCAATAAATAAAGATATCACACGTTATTAATGAAGGAATAAACAACTGTGTAATTAATAGTGCTTTCAGTACTTTACAATTTACCAAATCAGCATAAAATACGGACACAGCAGATAATGTTTTAAAAACAAGCCAATGCGATCCCAATTAGAATTTTAAGGCAAGTAACCACAGTCACGGTTGAAGGCCATTAATGCCAAGAACGGCAATTATAAAGAAATTTAACAAACATACTGTAAAACAACAATGCAATAGCAAGGTTAATTTAAAAAGACAAGCAACTGATCATCAAACAGGTGAGACAAAATGATGCACAATCATATAACCTGCTGTAACGCCAAAAATGGCAATTATATAAAAAAATTAGAAACATACACTAAAACAGCAAATACAATAATAAAACACAAGGGACAGTCACAGACAGTGCACCAGGAATCGACCTCTGAGTAGGTCCGGCAATAATCACTTTCACGAGCGATGAGATGGGCAGCAAAGTGTTACATTCACTTCACAATATGGTAACTCAGACTAGTGGCAAACGAATGATTAATGATAATCTTGCTGACGCTACCTGACGTCCAATAAACCTAATGCAAACATGTAAAAATACGCCAAAGACGGAACCGGCTCCCTGGACTCCGCCTGCAGAATACTGTGCTTAGAGCGACTGGAACGAGAAAGGAATCATTACCACCAGAGCAGAAGAATCGCCAACGAACCTACAATTAAGAAAGCTGTCAAAACTACATGCCCCACCGGACAGCAGCGTCAAGGCGAGGAAACGTACACTGCCGTTACATACACTAACCACCAGGGCACGTAACTGGGGCGTTAGCGGCCACGAGGCAGGAAAAATACCGCGGGTTGAACTTAACAAATAGTAACAAACTGAACGCAATAAATAGTAATTAGAAGTCCAGGAAAGCTAATCTGATCCGTCTTCCCCAAGCACTCCACCCGCTGCTCTTCGCCTCGGCAACACTACGAGCAGCAACACGAACCCAAGTCACTGGAGAATCGGAAAATCTGACAGTGGTGGAGGTTTCTTTTCTTGAATCCAAAGACACTCCACTTAAAACTTACAGGATCCGGTTTACGACGCGGTCATGCACCCTCCTGACCACAGGCCTTCGATCCGGCAGTCCATGTGCGCCGTCAGCAGTCCCAGCATGTTCCTGCACTGCGCGAACCTGGCTCCTCTTGAGTCCCAACCGAACTGCTCACTGACGCGACCCGGAAGAACCACGACGTCGCCCCAAAATTAAGGGCCACAGTTGCTACATATCGACAACCGCCGCTGCTGCCACTAGCGTACAGGCAATGCTTGCGAAACCAAGTGGGACCAGTCAACACGAGATGAAGACAAACAACTGCAACCATGTCAACTAAACGACACAAAAAAAATGGCTCTGAGCACTATGGGACTCAACTGCTGTGGTCATTAGTCCCCTAGAACTTAGAACTACTTAAAGCTAACCTAAGGACATCACACACATCCATGCCCGAGGCAGGATTCGAACCTGCGAGCGTAGCAGTCGCACGGTTCCGGACTGCGCGCCTGGAACCGCGAGACCACCGCGGCCGGCTAAACGATACAGTCTGGTCTCCAACAGAAGACAGAAATGTACAAACAGCACCAAAACGTGTAGCAGCACGGGTCAGATGGTGGTTCTGCACTACCCTCAATGACCATGATCGGTTAATACAGTGGCGACCTGGACAGAAGTCCAACTCTTGCAGTGTTTAGGAGAGGCACAGTGGTATTAATTTCTGGTGTCATGGTATGACGAACTATCGGATATGGCTACAGGTCACAGTTGCTAGTGAATAAACGAATCCTGATGGCGCAAGTGTATGTCACCGACATCCTGCATCCCCAAGTGTTACCTCTGGTGCAACAGTATAGTGGTGTCATTTTCCAACAGAACAATGCTCGCTCACGAGTGGCACAAGGCTCTATAAACTGTCTGTGTGTGGCATTGAGGTACTCGGTGGCCGCCAACATCCTCAGACCTGTCCTCGATGGAACATACGTTGGGCCACCTGGTACGTCATTTCCGTCCCAGTGCAGATGGTCGGGGTACTACGAACCAATTACAAGAGCTGTGGGCCACCTCGCCTCAGGAGACAATAAGAACGGCCTTACGACACTCTTGCCAACCGAATCACAGCATACATCCCAGCCAGAAACAGCTTTGTATCCCGGGCAACCGCAGCTGTTGAAAGGCATGTTAGGAAGAACTCCGTCTACAGCTGGTAAAATTGTTGTTTAATGGAACACGACCGGTTTCGCGACTTAACCTATACGGTAAAAAGCAATGTACTGTGTCACCATATTTTTTGGATATGAAAAGGAACGTCTAAAACATACAATGTTAAAAGATCATAGTCAAAATTTACTACTCAGAGAATATCATCAGTACTATGGCGAGCGAAGGGTAGAGAAGACCTGTTCCATTGTTTAAAATTTACCGGCATCTAAAGAACACAAGAAAATATTTTATAGTGGGCGTACGCTGAATTTTTTTAAAAAATTATGCCTGATTGGCGATACAGAATTGTCGCTGCTAACGCGATTAGTAGCGGCAATATACAAATTACTATGTGAAAGGAATCAGGTGACAGTGTCTTGTCAGTACGACAGCAGGACAGCTTAGTTCAGGGCAAGGCAAAGGTGGCCCGCACGAACGACAGAGAGAGACTAGATGGCTGTCAGAACGGAAGCTACCCATGTGGACAGTGTGACGCCATATACTTATGACTAGGAGCGCTGTGTCGCTACCTGTACAAGGGAAAATGATACATAACTTTATTACATATCAGCACCTAATCATAAAAACAATCAAAATTAGCCAGCACACTATGATGCTTTAATTCCAATTGGTTATTCAACGTGAACTGTGCGCTTTCTTTTTTACGACTAAAAATTTCCACATGGATAGCCCCCGTTGCACACTCCAGCTAGTCTCTCTTCGTAGTTCGTGCGGGTGGCTTTTGCCTTGCCCAGCAGTGAGCTCCCCTCCTTCACGCTGGTAAGACATTGCCAGCTGATTCTTTCCACATAGTAATTTGCGTGTACCGTGATTAATCATGTTAACAATAATAACTCTTTATCGACAATCCGGCCTCTTTCTTTAAAAAAATTGCGTCCGCTCATTATAAATTATTCTCTTTTTCTTTTTAGAAGCAGGTAAATTTTAAAGAATGGAACACGTCTTCGTTACCTTTCGCTCGCCATTTTATTGACGACATTCTCTGAATAGCAGATATTGACTATGGTCGTTTAACGTTGCACGTGTATTTCAGACATTCGTTTATTAATTTTCATATCCACAAAATGTGATGACACTGGACTTTGCTTTTTACCGGGTAGGTTGCCGCTGATGATGCGATCTTATGCCGCGAAACCGGTTGTGCTTTAACAGACAACAATTTTACCAGCTGTTAGCAGAGCTCTTCGTAACATCATCCAAGCCAGAGGTAGTGCAACGTCATACGGATTAGTCAGCTCATACTGCCCAGGTACTTGTAAATTTCGCTTGGCTTTCTTGTAAATAGAGTAACATTCAATCTGTGGAGTTTCGTTTCCTGCTTCCATTCTGGATGCTCCAGCCTTTCTTTCTTTTTTTCAGGCATTGTAATTTAGCAGGTACATCTAGTGATATATGTGGATATTGTTTGCTACATGTGTTGCAAAGAGAGTCAGTGCTAAAGAAGTAATAAATTATAAAGTTATGCCTAATCCTGAAGATTATTGTATGTTTAGAGAAAATGATAAATTTTCATTATGTTGTGGGAAGTATGATTGAGAGAAAGTTTCGAAAAGCTTTGAAATTATGTTTAATTCCTGTTGAAAGTCGCTAAGTGCTCTGATTCTCAAATGTTGGATGAATATAGCCTGAGTAATGTGTGCGCCTTGAGTTATGCTGCCTCTAACATACAACTAGTTTCTAGCTTTATTACCTGCCTTGGGCATGGGTGTGTGTAATGTCTTTAGGTTAGTTAGGTTTAAGTAGTTCTAAGTTCTAGGGGACTGATGATCTCGCATGTTAAGTCCCATAGCGCTCAGAGCCATTTGAATCATTTTTTTCTAGCTTTATTACCCGTTTGATAATATAGACACGTAAGTTAAAACTACTCCAAGTTTCTATCTTAATTCGTTAGGAGATATTGTTTTGTGAAATTGGACAAATCTTCTTGAAAAATCTTGTATTATGATATCAATTTTGTATACGGTGTGATTCTTATTAATTTTTAAAAAACGCCGAAGCAACGTAAATGACTCTGCGACAAGTTGTTTAATATGAAACACATGGGGCCCCAAATGTTGCAGAATGACCCAGAAGCAGATGGCAGATGTTGAAGATGTGACGAAACCAGATGACGTTCCCCGCTGGACGGGCAGAGGCGGAGTTTGTCGGCCTGTCGACCAGGTCATCCTAACACAAGGCAAGTAGATATTCACGTCGGGGTGGCTCGGGGCCTACATGAGCGACTTCAGGGCGTGGGGCTCATCGTTCGAGTCTTGCTTCTGGCAGGCAGTATTATTTTGCAATGCGTTCGACAATTATGTGTTTACATTGAGGTAAGCTGAATTATTTTATTTACCGGTCTCACGGTGTACGCTGGTTAAGGGGGGGTAGGACGCCAAACAGGCCGACTTGGAGCAGGACATTTTATTTTCTACTGCCTTTACTTTTACAAATAAATTCATAAAACTTTGTTAGCATGACCAGGAAGGATTCAGGATTCACACTCATAGCAGTGGAAGCGCAAAAACATAACAAAATAATTTTTTTAGATATGAAATTTCATCATTTATTCACTAACTGTTGGCTGCATTTGTTGCTATGGGTACATTTTTCTTCACAAGTAAGAGAGGTTCTTTGATGAATTTTGCACAGCATACAAACCATACTTACAGGTGTAGGAAACTGTAGAAATTTCCAAATCTATTAAAAACTGGGCTGTGCAAAATTCATACAACAGTCTCTCTTACTTATGAAGGAAAGTGTACCTATAGCAACAAATGCACCCAATAGTAAGTGAAAACATGATGAAATTTCACATGTAAAAAAAAAATGTTTTTAAACTTCCGCTGCTACGAGTGTGAATCCTGAAACCTTCCTGGTCATGCTGACAAAGTTTTATGAATTTACTTGTAAAAGTATAGACAGTGGAAATTAAAATGTCCTGTGGTGCCTCTCCTGCTCCAAGTAGGCCCGTTTGACGTCCTGTCCCCCTTAATTGCCAAGTACAGTTCAACAGAACCTACGGTATTTCATTACAAGTGAATAAGTATAAGCTCCCGAATTGCATCGCTAGTTGTAAATGACCTACATCCTCTTTATTAAATAAAGTTTGTAAAGAGAAAAAGAAGGGACAAAAGGAAAGAAACACAAAATTCGAACAACTGTTGCTTGGTTGCAGCGAGGACAGTAATTTTATATTACTACATTTACAAAACTACTATTTACAAAAGGTGTTCGAAAACAGAGTAGCATAGCGGGACGATGAGTAGCACTGCCCCTCACCCTCGAAGTATGCCCAATGGCTGCACGTGTGGAGAGGTATGTCATCTGGTGACGTTGCATGTTCAGTTATTGTCATCCACTTTTCGGGCATTTCCTGACACTTGCGACCTCATGTGTCTCACAAAAAAGTGCTTGCCTCAGCGTCATCTACGTCGTTTCGGGATTAGTACGACTCAATACCTTTTTCGACTGCCATAACAGACCACTCTTAAAATTGAACAAGTAAGCTGTGTCCAAGACATTAGACTTCTAAACGGGAGGAGAAGTACCGTTTAGGCAACCTTAAAGTTGCTTTCCCTTGGTAACAGTTGGCGTGCACCAGAATAGTTCCTCTAAGCAGATGACAGTCCATTTTCTTCCCCATCCGTGTCCAATGCAACAGTCAAGGTAAGAGCGTTAAGTGGCTTTGGCTCTGATGGGACGTTAATCTGTGAGATTCGTTCTTGATAACTGCGAGGAAAATCGGTAAAAGAATAAAAATTGCGAATGAATAGTTCGGAAATTGCATTTCCTACTAATTACTAGAGCACTTTAGTGATTTAATCAGATATTCCTTTTAGGATTTGCGTCTTACCACAAAAAATAAAAAATAAAAATATCTGCCGAAGGTGGCGAACACAATCAGGCTCGGTAGGAAAGATTAGCGCCTTGCAAGAATTTTACTGCGAGAAGCACTCCACTTTACGACCCCCTCTACCTGCAGGGAATTGTTATATGGCGCAGGAGTAATTACGAAGGTAGTGATATTCCGTTTTTGCCATAAAACGGGATGAAAGGGTTCAACGTCGTCAGTCGCAGCCAGCTGCAGCAAGATAGCGGCGAGTACCGCTTCGTTCCGAGCGGCGAATCCGCAGGTATGAGTGGTTTGACTCGGCGCTCGGCAGAACAATGGACGGCCGACCGCAACAGCACAGCGCGAGCGCCTCGGCATTCGGCGCCGGCTGCTCCGAATTTCTGGGATAAAAGCAGTCAGTTCGCTCGGTCCGCCGGTTTATTACGGCGGCCCGCCCGGCCGAGATTAACTGCGAAGTTCGCGCGGCGGTTCCGGCAGCGCACGCTTCGCTGCCCACGGGGGGTGGGGGGCAAGCTGCGAGCACCTTCTGCTCCCCCACCACAGCAAATCGCTCTCACAGCACCGTTGCGGACCATAGCTTTAACTGTGCAGTGCCGTACATGGTTTCAGCAAATGTGAATATTTATTTATTAATATAAAGGGCGTCTATAACTGAAGGTCGAGTTACAAAACGCTGTATAAAGACAACCACTGTTCACAATGACGTCAGATTTGAACAGCATGTTATTGACTCAAGGGGGAAACGTCAGAGACAAAAAAAAAAAAGGCGAGAATGTGGTTAATATATGGCATGTAAGTGACATAATATGCACACCGCTACGTTAGGTAGCCGCGCGGTCTGGGCGCCTTGATACAGTTCTTGCGGCTCCTCCCGCCGGAGGTTCGAGTCAGCATGGGTGTGTGTGTGTTGTCCTTGGCGTTAGTTAGATTAAGTAGTGTGTAAGATTAGGGACCGGTGACCTCAGCAGTTTGGTCCCATGGACTCCTACCACAAATTTCCAAAAATACGCACACCACCAGACGCCCGGCACGCCACTATTCCTCAGTCTGCGTCCGAGAAGGCCAAAACGGCTGTCGCCATGAAGGTCCGGTAGCTGTGCGCCAGTGACACCAATTCTTACAAATTTCAAAACTCCGCCATCTCTCTACCCACGTCCACCACTGCTGGCGGCTCACCTCCAACTGCGCAACGCTACTCGCTGTTAGCATCCAGCTGCCGCTGCCCAACACTACAATGGCAGACAACAATGCAAACCAGCCACAGACTGCACACGGCACAGCCAGTGATTTTCATACAGAGCGCTACGTGGCGGCGGCGTTACCAATAAAAAAACCTAAACAGCCTACTTACACAATTTCTTTTGAAGCGCAATGTGGCAGAGGGAGGAAAGTAGTTTGATTCGACGTCTGCCGAAGATGCGACCACGGAACTGCAGAAGACATCGAGCGACGGTGTGCAAACATGCAGTGCATAGAGAATTGCCCAGACGTTGGACTCGCTTGCGAGAATGATACATAAAATCCTACGAAACGTCCTGGATTGCTGTCCATATAAAACCACTGATGTGAGTTCCTTCCTGCTGACCTGCCAGGAAGACAAACATTCGCTCTGGAATTTCTTGTCTGCATGGAAGTAGACAATGGATGGAGATGGAACGTTATGTGGACAGACGAAGCCCATTTTCGTATCCAAGGGGACATGCCAATAAGCAGAAGTGCAAAATATGGGCAACGGAAAAAGTGCTCACATACACTGTGTGATCAAAAGTATCCGGACAACTCCCAAAAAATACGATTTTCGCATTAGGTGCATTGTGCTGCCACCTACTGCCAAGTAATCCATATCAGCGACCTCAGCAGTCATTAAACTTCGTGAGAGAGCAGAATGGGGCGTTCTGCGGAACTCGCGGACTTCGATGGATTGATTGGGTGTCATTTGTGTCGTACGTCTGTACGCGAGATTTCCACACTTGTAAACATCCCTAGGTCCACTGTTTCCGATGTGATAGTGATGTGCAAACATGAAGGGACACGTACAGCACAAGAGCGTACAGGCCGTCCTCATCTCTTGACTGACAGACACCGTCGACAGTTGAAGAGCGTCCTAATGTGTAATAGGCAGATATCTATCCACACCATCACACAGGTATTCCAGACTGCATAAGGATCCACTGCAAGCACCACGACAGTTAGGTGGGAGGTGAGACAACTTGGATTTCATGGTCGAGCGGCTGCTCATAAGCATCACGTCCGTAAATGCCAAACGACGCTTCGCTTGGTGTAAGGAGCGTGAACGTTGGACGACTGAACACGAAAAACGTTGTGTGGCGTGAAGAATCACGGTTCACAATGTGGCGATCGGGTGGCAGGTTGCGGGTCTGGCGAATGCCTGCTGAACGTCATCTGCCAGCGTGTGTGATGCCAACAGTAAAATTCGGTGGTGGTGGTGTTATGGTGTGGTTGTGTTTTCCATGCAGGGGACTTAGGATAATTTTTATGCAAGATGGCGACCCTCCGCACATTGCACAACCAGTAGCCAGTAAAGCGGCTGCTCCAGTGGCTATTCGGAAATGTTTGAATTATCAGTCGTTGTTTTCATACAGCCTGGTCCCTAGATTACCTGATCTTAGTCCATTTGACTTTCGGCTGTCAAAGATGTTGTGTTCAGTGCTCCACTTACAAAGGTAGCTGAAATGAGGGAACGCACTGCGCAAAGCTTTCCGAACGTGACTTCCGAGACAGTCCGATCTGTTGTGGAGCATGCTGTTTATCGATTTTAACTTGTGGCAGAAAACGATGGATAGCATATTCAAGATGTCTTGCATGTCATTTTGCTTTTCGTGCCGTTTTTGGATCCACGTTAATTAAACACCGCTGTTATTTTGCTTTTTATCTAGGTGTTGAGAGAGAGTGTGGTGCAAGGGCATCCAGCAATAGACTGGTAAGGCACGTAGGACTATGGCACGACAACGTCATGTGAGAGCCAAAGAAAAGGTCTACCGCTGTGTCAGGCGCATTGCACAGACCTAAATACGCCTCTGCACCGCGGGAGGGTGATGGTGTCGTACCTTATGTTGATTAGGAAGCCGTGTGAAACAAACGAACCCAATGCCGCTAGCCTGCGGCGGGCCAAGGACGACGGAATAGGAAGCGTCTGTGCCACGTAGGGGATATGTGACGCAAAATATTCATTTACGTATTGCGTGCGTTGCGTAAGAACGAGTGCTCGTAAACGGCGACCTTAGAGCCCAGCTTGTAGTTGGGAAAGTAGACGTCAGCAGTTGAGGGCAATGGTCCGCCGCAGATCACTTGCGAAATCGTGGCCTAAGCATCGGAGAGTATCAGCTACATGCAAAGGAGCAGCACTGTCCGCAGGAAGTCCTGCACCTATAGCCACGGCACTCGATTTGCGGACGTTAAGGCAGCTACCAAAAACATCGCCAGGGTGGTAACCCATGCGTGACTCCCTGACCTGAGAATGGCTACGAAGAACGATGACGTGGTTTTCTGCATAGGCAGTGCAGCTAAATAAATGGTCACCGAGAGACGTCGCAGAGAGGCGTTGACGAAGGCCGCATAGCAACGGTTCCACAGCGAATGCATACAACAGTGCAGAGAGCGAGCAGCCTTGACGCACTCATCGACGGATCGGGATGGAAGGAGTAAGACGGACATTGTAGATTACACGAGACGTAGCTACACGAAGGAGGTGCATTACGATGTAGTATCAGGGTAGCCCATATCTCGAAGCACGCCTTCCAGGAAGTCGTGATCGACGAAATCGAATGCCAGGCTGAAGTCAACAGCTATTAGAAGTCCAGACATACGACGTGCGTGAGCAAGAGAGGCAGAGGGCAGTGCGGATGTTACTGATGCCTCCCAAAGAAGTTTGATCGGGGGAAACCACGTTCCGAGCTGTCCATTTAAGCCGCGCAGCCAGCAGCCAGGTAAAGATCTTTGTATCGCTGTTGTGTAACGTCAAGGAACAGCAATCTGAGTGCCCTGACTATGGCTCCTTCTAGGTAGTGGCGAGAGGGACAGCTGTGCCTGGCGCTCTGGCGAATACGGCATCACATCATGTTCCTGGAGAATGATGAAATAGAATTCTTGAGTCCGTCGCGGCCACGCCGCAACATCCCTCCCGTAACCAATCAAGGCCTTGCGGAGAGCAGGATTTGCACAGAGCACCCATCATGACAGGGCAGACTGACTGACATTACGGCATCAAAGACAAGCCGCCCACGTGGTCTCGGTGAGCTGCCGGCATTGGGCGAAGTCAGGTGGATCGTGTTCAGTTTTCACGGTCCACGGCTGCGCCACGCCCTATTGCGGCAGAGATTGATGGCGCAGATACATGTGTCATGGCCAGAAAACGCAGTGAACCACACTTCAGCAGCCTGCACCCCACTGACAATGTCGCGGGAGATGTAAACACGACCGAGCCGGCTGGAACAATGGCTAGTAAAATGTGTAAACCCCGGACGATCGCCATGAACATATTCCCAAGAATCCACTAGGCTGAGGTGCTGGACATCGTCGCTAGCGCCAAGCACGGAGAGGGTAGCTGGTCTTTGGGTGCCTGGGTGCAGATTGAACCTCCTCCCAAGATCAATGCGTTCTACCGACCCAGGAAGAGCGGCAGCACAGAGGAAGCACGAAGAACTCCCTGTTAAGCTCCCACGGAAGGGCAAAATAAAAAAATGGTTCAAATGGCTGTGAGCACAATGGGACTCAACTTCTGAGGTCGTTAGCCCCTAGAACTTAGAACTAGTTAAACCTAACTAACCTAAGGACATCACACACATCCATGCCCGAGGCAGGATTCGAACCTGCGACCGTAGCGGTCTCGCGGTTCCAGACTGCAGCGCCTAGAACCGCACGGCCACTTCGGCCGGCACGGAAGGGCACATCACTGTGATGGGGAGGGAGCCGACACCACCAAGAGGGTCCATCGCGCTCTACACCTCCAGAATGGCCATCCTCAGCATCGACGTCGTCCGCCCAGGAGGCAGACGTGTCACCGAGGCGGCTCAGTGAAACATCATCAGAAGTGTGCCCACAGGTAGCGAGAGACACAGAAAGGGAGGCAACTGCATCAGATGCAGGCAGAGAAGGCAGCGAAGGACTTGGCGTCGTCGCGACGTCGGGTGTCAGGGCGTCGGAGGGCAAGGCACCGTCAGTAGCAGGGTCGTCATCCTGTGTACACATCCGAAGGACGCAGTCGTCAGAAGGGGTGCGGCGTCGTCTCTTTCGGATGGCGGGCGGCTATTGTCTAAAATGTGGCCAGATGGCAGAAAGGCGGAGGTGGGTACAGCTCCATGACCAACACCCGTGGGGTCGGGACAGACAGCTAATGCCTGGTGATGGCCGTCCTTCATTCGTACTGACTCCGGCAGGGGTGTAGGAGAGGTAGGCGAAACGTCCACCATGTCGTCTAGATGAGCTGACGAAGGTACCGACTGATCCAGAGGGAGCGTAGCAGGCAGCACCGCCGCAGGCGCTTGAAACAGAGGTAACTCAGTGGGCGCCGCAGGAGGACCGACGTCTCCGACCGGCGTCTGAAGCAGTCTACATCGGAGGCATTCAGAACGGACATGGCCTTCCTGGCCAGGGATGTGGCTGGCCATCGGATATGACGACAGCCCTGCAGCCGGCAATAACCAAGTAGGTCACCACTGTGGACGCGGCACGTTTCGAACGTATTCCACATTTCAGCCATGTGGCTGACGACGTTGCCGTAAGGTTTAAAAGCAGCCATCACAGCGTCCGACGGTACTTCAAACGGGAGTTCGAAAATCCGCAACGTTCGGACGCCAAACCCAACGTGATCAACCACTACTACTATGTCTGTCAGAGCATCTAAAGTTGAGATCGTTAACGTGGCGCCGCACAACATCGGCTCACAGCTCGTCATTCGCGAGCTTTATGTAAATAGTACTACTAAGGACTGAAAAATTTATTCCGAGAATGTCTTGTGGCAGGAGACGTATTTCCTCCCGTATAAAACGTTCAACTTCATACGCCTTCGGTCGTTCGTGATCTAATGTAAAAGTTAATTTAACTGTGGCGTGGCGGTAAGAAAACGCCATGATGCTCAATGAAGTCGGACTCTGAGACGAGCCGCTACGCGGAAGTAAACAAACTCGTGCTCGATCACTTGCTAGCAGCACAGCGCACCTGGGCCTCAGCACAGCCAAAGGCCGACTGAACCCCTAAGCCATCGGCGACATAGGAATTAGAGTGGCTGTGAAGAATTATCCCAAGCACATCCTCCCCCTCACTTCCTCACCCCCCCCCGCCCCCCCCCCAACAACAGCAGGGACCTACATTCTCAACTTACTCCTCACACTACGAACTCATGTGGGTATAGGCCTTTCGTGGTGTGCGGAGTAAGTTGAGAATGTGGATCTGCTGAAGGGAGGAGGGGGGGCGAACGGGGGGGAGGGCGTGCTTGGTATAATTCCTTACAGCCACTCTAATTCCTGTGTCCTCGGTGGCTTAGGTGTGCCGGTACCGTAGCTCAGTGTGTTAGGTCACAGACTCGGCTGATCTCTGGGAAAAAAAAATAGTGAAAGGATCAAGAACGATCTTCAATGGATGTCATATGACGTCCACGAGAATCAAATACCAAAAAAAAAAAAAAAAAAAAAATGAGCGCCTGCCAAGTAAGCAGGAGATCCCGCGCTCGAATCCCTGTCGGGCACATATTTTCAGCTCTCCCCGTTGATTTCTATCAACGTCCCGTACACAGTTCAGTTTGCAATTGAGTGAAATTTCACATTCAATAAGTGCTGTAATTTTTATTTACTTTCACTGAAGATAACAATGTCATAAAAGAATTTTGTCATTGATATTAATTCCACTTTTGAACTTTTATTTCTTTCACTGATTATTTGATGTACGATTTGACACGTTTTATCATTAGGGACAAACATTACATTCCTGCTTACACACTTTATAATCCGAGCACTTCGTTTTTGGTTCTCAATTCTGATTTTGCCGTCTTGGTTCTTCTACAAGTTATATATTATCCGTCTTTCTATATAGCTTATTAGTTCTATTCACCATAGGTGACAACCGTCACTACTTATGTTGGAGCTCAATTGAATACGCAAGGTAGCAGAATCTTTAGTTGGTCAATTACCATTGTATTCAACGCGTTAGAATTATTTACAATCAAAACTGCCTGCCTTATTCTGTCACGCGACCCACTAATAATTACGTAACATGACCTCACAGATATGCCACTTTTTCCACACAATAACGTTTCGTTACAAATTCATATGAATGACATCAGAAGCAAATGCACTGTACTAAAGCAACGCCTAATCCGATAGCCAAGAGATTGTTACATGATATGACTAAGCACACAAAGACTGAGTAAAATATTTACGTAAGAGTATAAAAATTGGTATAGTCTGCCAGATTCAGTTATTTCTAATTTAACGAACCTCAGTTTCAAAAGAGTTTATAAAAGAACCCGTTATATCTTTCACTATGAACCCGATCTGAAGAACCTCTAAAAGTTGTTCACGTAAAGAAAACTAACCACACATTATTTATTGGTTGAGAATCTAAATTTAACCACGAAAGATGAAGTGTTCATTGCTCCTGCTTTCAACTTTGCTTGAACACACTACAGAATTGAAATGCAGCATATGGAAATCACAGCTCAGCAGCGGACCTTATCCATGATATCGGCCGCTGTGTTTTCTATTACTAACGGCGGCGACCTGTCTCTGCATCACAAAAACAGCCTTTAGCCAGACACAGTCTCTCTATTCGCTACAGCTTCTCGCCTCATTCAATAGAGTACTGGCGTAATATCCTCCACTACACCAACCTACTTTTTGCGATTAGGACCACTAACTTTTAACCACCTTCGAATCAACTTTTGATCGGTGTGTCCTAATGGAATTTGAATTTAATTTAGGCTACTAAAGCTAACAGGAACATCTAACGAAAGCCTGAAGGTAACTGGAGGATCCAATTTATAATCGCAGTAGACACATAAATATACCTCACTGTTTTATCACTGCCTATCTTAGTCATAGTTTTTACGACCCCTTTCGGTCACCTTCGTTGCAATATAGTAAACTCGATAGAAAGTTGTTTTAACTTACCTTCTGAGTGTACTTCTGAAGCTGAATAATATTTCGACGAATGTTTTGTTGCCAAGCTCTGAAGGCGAAAGCGAATATAAGTGTTTCTGAAGGAAAGTTGAATTGTAATTCGAAATGAATAATGACTGTTTTAAGTCAGAACGACCTCCTCTTATATGGAGCAATGCTGCTCAATAAATTACGTTACACCGTGGCTATCATTTTGCATTCGAAGCAAGTCATTAGCAAAACTGTTCACTCATTTAGAAGTTACTGATTCTACTTTACAAATGAAGTCAATCATTAAGAAATCAACAAAATGCAATGCGACTGTTGTTCACAGTTATAATTAATTCAGCTCAATAACTGTATTTCGCTCTGAATTCAAACGCGTGTACTTTGTAATGGAACCCATCAAACCTATATTCAGGACAGTGGAAGTTAAAATATCCTGTGGTGTCTCTCCTACCCCCAATCGGTCTGTTTGACGTCCTACCCCATTTTAGAAAAAACCTCACAATTAATCCTCGGTGGGGTTACTTGTAACCGAAAGAATAAGAACTCTTTACAAAATTTGCACTCTTTATTGCCCATTAGCTAAAAACTTTCTCTTTTGTATGACATAAAATTCAATGCAGGGAACATAAGACCAGTAAAGGTCAGAGACAAGCCAAACTGTACACATTTCTTCAATGCTTAGATACCAGCAATTTTTTCTCTCAAATCTTGCTATAGCTTTACACGGCGTGCTTTCCTTTCTGCGAGTGAATCTATTACTTCATCAACGTTTTGCTACATGAAACATCTAAATGTCTTTGTCTAATACTGAAAAAGTTGTTAATCCGAATTGTACCCAAGACTGGTGTCATTTGTCGATTTGATTATGTCTATTTTGTCACTGTCTGCAAGATAAAACGAAAAAGGCCTTTCTAATATTGCAACAGTTGTGACACACACAAAATAAGCAAGACTGTTTTGGCACACATGGTTGTTTCTATATACCTCATTTGCATAAATAACGTGACAGAATATAATTCACGAAGTACCAATATCAAATGCCTATTAGGCCTACTACAAGCAAAACAGTTTTTTGTCAGGAAATAGTTTCAGCTTCATTCCTACGCTCCACCTTTCTCTAGCATGACATCTATAAGTAGTAGTAGTAAGAAATTTTTACACAAATTTGGAATCATCAAATTCTTCCATACAATTTGTTCCCGTTTCCTCTCCTTCCTCTCTCTAACAATAAAGCTTGTCATCACTAATTTTGTAACTATTCCTACCAGTGTCAAAAGTTATTCTGTGGTTAACTTCAGCAGCCCTGCCAGAATCATCAGTTTAGTTACCTCACGTTTAGGCCTTATTACGTGTTCGTACAACGCGTTTTCCGCACTATTCCTAGAACAGAACCTAGGTTGCCGCTAACCGGCGACTGTACAGCTGCCCCTTGGTCGTGTGGTGATCTGGCAAAAATTTTCTGTCAAAATTTCAGTTTCTTGGATACACAGAGAAGATTAATGTGTAATCTTTCTTATCTGTTATTCCTGATAGTCGTTTATTTCCACTCTGGTGGTCAGAATCTAAGGATTTCGCTAATAATTAGAACGACACCGATCATTCGCACACCCAGTGAACCACATAAACAAACAGTGATTGGCATTCAGCCGTTCGGGTTTATTCTGCTCAGCTCATATAGCCTCGTCCCTACTGTCTGCGGAATTTTTTATTTATTTATAGATGCCTCGGGGATTCCCCTAACATAGACATCACGCACACTATGCACGCTTTCAAAAATCAACTTACGATTCGTTCAGAAATCAACTTATAATGTGTTCAAAAACAAACAGATATGTGTTTCAAAATCATATGAATAATCGATAGACCACCGTGTGATGGATTCTAGGCACTTTGTGAAACAAGGTTTTTTCCTTCAAGAATACGAATTTGGCGCCTCCTAAAATTGCCGCCCGGAGCAGGTACTCCGGTAGCACGGTTTACCAAGATTTAAACCGTCAGCCTTCCGATCGAGGCTGGTTATGGTGTGAATACAACAGTTTAATTCCTTCTCAATTCATGCCATTTGTGTTACGGAAAAACTGTGAAATTGTGAACCAACATATTGTCTGAATAGAATTTAGGTTCGCGTTAGTGACATGGTCGGTTTACACGGAAGTGAAGTCAAA
Organism: Schistocerca gregaria; assembly: GCF_023897955.1. Lineage (NCBI taxonomy): Eukaryota > Metazoa > Arthropoda > Insecta > Orthoptera > Acrididae > Schistocerca > Schistocerca gregaria. The sequence continues at coordinate 310,103,599 of NC_064927.1, forward strand.
ATCACCTGTATGTGTGTAGCAGCACATTTTGCGTAAGTAATGTGTAACAATGACAGCATCTTGTCCCGTGGGTGAGTGGATCCTTGCAAATCGCAACATATTCGCGGAAAAAACACCATTATATCTTTATTGACTTCCTTATTTTGAGAATACCGAAAGAGCGATCTGTTTTACTTGCTAAACAGTCAACAGACTGGATCGCATAAATATTTCTTTATTTAAGGCGATCGGTTTCGACAGACTTTGCTGTTATCTTTAATTCTTAAAAATCATTTTCTTCTCAAATACATTCATTTTACGTTGGACCTCACGGCAGGTTGTCAAGTACAATGTTAATATGGCTGCAAACCGGTGCCTCGGTGTGTTCTGTGTGACGTCTGCTGGTGAAGATGCAGGTTTCCCCATTTAGTTCACGATACTATGTAAATATCTGTACGATGTTAGTGTAACAAGTAACTTTTACAGATAGTAACCGACATGCCACAATAGTAACTGAAAGTAAAAATCCGTCACACAACTGTGAGTTATGTTGCTGTAGAACTGTGTACATCATTCGATGGGATCAGTGCAGGGCCGGCATTGTTATCTCTATTTTGATGATAGAAACTGTGGAAACGAATCCGGCGGGAACAGACTTCAGAACTACGACCGCCCTTGAAAAATTCTATTTCTATTGTACTGTACATCTAAATTCGCTTCCAGCCAATGCTAGAATGTCCAACTCAGCGGGTTTCTTGCTCAACTTTGTCCAGTTGTGCCAGTACTCGATCTCATTAACGTGTCGTCGATAGCTCTTACCGTTCCGTCCCGCTGTGCTGAACTGACGCGAGGGAAGAATGACATCTGTCTCACTTGTTCATCGATCATAGTGGACAGTTGTACATCAAAAAGCTTTCGCGGGTTCGATCTACTCCGAGGTGATTCTTTTGGCGATCACTGAGTCACTCAGTGGACTCCCTCCCTGTGCACACATGGCGTTTGTGTGCCAATTACAGTGCGGTGCTGGTTTCGCTGGAGTGTTCCGGCAGACGATCGATCACCCGACTGCTGAACTGCGGCTCCAGACAAGACTTCGGAGGGCCCGCGCAGAAACGTCGGCCGCGGAGTACGCCCTCGCAGTTTGCGAACGATTGTCCGTGGGCCGCCGTCCGCTGGGTAACCACAGGGCCGGAGCTGTCGCAGGAAGCAGTTTCACTTTTTCCTCGCGGCCGGTGGGCCGAGCCCGGGCGCAGGAAGCAGTGATTAAGCCGCCGGTCGACAACCCTGGCACGCTGCCATTACAAGGTGTCGGCGCGTCGAGAGCTGGGCGAAGGGTGGACGACCGAGCGCCGCCACGGACTACTCGGCTGCCGGTCGCTGTCTGCGAGAGCGGCGCTCGCATGTCGCGGCAACAGCTGGGCGATGCACTCGGACAGCTGCGTTTCCTCGAGTTTCACGTGAAACCACCCAAAGAACGGCGTGCAGCCCCTTGTTGCAGGGATCTTCTGGGATCGTCCTTTTAATTGCCACAGAGGTTCTGCTGCACACTGAAAGCGCCATGCCAGAGTCCTGTAGCAGTCTATTATAGGAGCCTAGTGCAAGCACAGATGTAACTGTCCATGTTTTCACAGAGTTTTTATTATTATTTTACTCTTTTCTTTCTTCGTTCTGCACTCGTAGGACTGGAGCAGTACTGTTCAATATCCGACCCATTAAAAGGCCAGCCAATTATCACACAAGCTGATAGTGATGCAGATGGGTGATCCCAGCCGGTTCAAAATGGCTGAGCAGTATAGGACTTAACTTCTGAGGTCATCAGTCCCCTAGAACTTAGAGCACCGAGCGAGGTGGCGCAGTGGTTAGCACACTGGGCTGGCACTCGGGAGGACGACTGTTCAATCCCGCGTCCGGCCATCCTGATTTGGGTTTTCCGTGATTTCCCAAAATCCCTCCAGGCAAATTTCGGGATGGTTCCTTTGAAAGGGCACGGCCGACTTCCTTCCCCATCCGTCCCTCATCCAACGAGACCGATGACCTCGCCGTTTGGTCTCTTCCCCCAAACAGTCCAAATCCTAGAACTTAGAACTACTTAAACCTAACTAACCTAATGACATCACACACATCCATACCCGAGGCAGGATTTGAAGCTGCGACCGTAGCGGTCGCGCGGTCTCAGACTGATCCCAGCTGGGATTCGGTGGGAGGGGCTTATCAGTTCCAGATCCGGCATATGCCTTACAAACAAAGGGAAACCAAATTGCATCTCTGAATTCACTGATGTCTGTTATCATGCCTACTAAACAAAGAATCCGAATACTGGAGAACTGACCGCAATGGTGCATTTTATGTGACTTTCTAACGACCCTGTCAACAAATTGAAGTGACAGTGAAGAGCTTTAGATGAGTGTTGTGGAATGGTTGTTCTTCATGTCTGAAGTAACCAATACAAAAGAAAGCAGACGATTTCTAGAATGTTATATCAGACCAGCCGAAATATTTCATTTCAGTCACACAATTACGGCCCAAATTTTCCTACGTATATGGTGCAAATCGTCAAATAAAAACTGTATTGTAAACAGCTAGCACTTAAATATGAATTAGTTATATACTGGGACTTCTTAATTTCTAACAACTCCCTCCCCACCATCCCCGCAGAAAGAAAAACAGCAATTCTAAATAGCGTTCTTCATAGCCTTTCTTCAGCCTTAACAACTTATGTCATCAAATGAGGGCTATCATCAAAACATTCATTCGTTAAATTGGTTCTTGGGCTACTAAGACACTAACTTCCGATAAATATCTTGAAAAAAAAAAACCGCGTGCATCTCTTCGAATTTACTACTACTGCTACTACTACTACGACTGATTACCAATAGTGAGAAGTCACCCTTTCGGAGCTAGGATAAATCAAATTAGCAGCAACGACGCCGAGTTATTCTCCTTATTACGTGACAGTAAGTACTTTTGTTTATAACGTAAACAAAATAATGCAAACAAATTACTCCACAGCTAAGTAAACATACTGCAACAACAAATTACTGTATGTTTGACAGTTCCAATAAATGTGTAGCTGGGAGCGCATTAATCACAATAATCAATTTCTTTGGGCCTTTGTCCTACTTCAATGCGGAGTCAGCCTTGTTACAATGGATTTCGCGATGTTAGTGTCATAGAGTGGGAGGATGCCCTTCGCGTCGCCACCCCATTCCCACCGGGATGGAATTAGTGTATTCCAGCTGTCTGAGTCTCGTGTAAGACATGAAATAATGCGAACGTTTTTCAAATATCTGCGAGTCGTTGAACTGAGGCGGGGCGCCTGGACCAGCCCGGTATTCACCGAGTGGGATGTGGGAAGCCGCCCGAAAACCACATCCAGGCTGGCCGGCACACCGGACCTCGTCGTTAATCCTTCGAGCGGATTCGACCCGGGGCCGGCGCGCCTACCCGGGTCCAGGGAGAAAGCGCTTTTGGCAACGCATTAACAATATCCTCTAAATCAACCTCGATGAACGCTATAATAAAATTGCTCTCTAGCTGCGCCCTAAGCCTCTCACTGGGTACAATAAGAACAGTATGCCTGATAAGCAAATAAAATACTGGTTGCAAATTGGCCGACAAATCTACTGCAGTACCGAAATTTACCAATGAGTACGGAGTACTGGAATGCAGTTGTAGGGGAAGGAGTAGAAGAAAAGGTTACAGGAGAATATGGGCTTGGGACAACGAATGAAAGAGGAGAAAGACTAATTGAGTTCTGTAACAAGTTTCAGCTAGTAATAGCGAATACCCTGTTCAAGAACCACAAGAGGAGGAGGTATATTTGGAAAAGGCCGGGAGATACGGGAATATTTCAATTAGATTACATCATGGTCAGACAGAGATTCCGAAATCAGATATTGGATTGTAAGGCGCACCCAGGAACAGATATAGACTCAGATCACAGTGTAGTAGTGATGAAGAGTAGGCTGAAGTTCAAGACTAGTCAGGAAGAATCAATACGTAAAGAAGTGGGATACGGAATTTCTAAGGAATGACGAGATACGTTTGAAGTTCTCTAACTCTATAGATACCGCAATAAGGAATAGTGCAGTAGGCAGTACAGTTGAAGAGGAATGGACATATCTAAAAAGGGCCATCACAGAAGTTGGGAAGGAAAACATAGGTACAAAGAAGGTAGCTGCGAAGAAACCATGGGTAACAGAAGAAATACTTCAGTTGATTGATGAAAGGAGGAAAATCAGGAATACATACCATCTGACTTTCGGAAAAGCTTCATCCACACAGTTCCGAAGACGGCAAGAGCTGACAAGTCGAGAATTATCGCACAATCAGCTTAACAGCTCATGCATCGAAGCTGCTTACTAGAATAATATACAGAAGAATGAAAAAGAAAATTGAGAATGCGCTAGGTGACATTCAGTTTGGCTTTAGGAAAAGTAAAGGCACGAGAGAGGCAATTCTGACGTTACGGCTAATAATGGAAGCAAGGCTAAAGAAAAATCAAGACACGTTCATAGGATTTGTCGACCTGGAAAAAGCGTTCGACAATATAAAATGGTGCAAGCTGTTCGAAATACTGAAAAAAGTAGGGGTAAGCTATAAGGAGAGACGGGTCATATACAATATTTACAACAAGCAAGAGGGAATAATAAGAGTGGACGATCAAGAACGAAGTGCTCGGATTAAGAAGGGAGTAAGACAAGGCTGTAGCCTTTCGTCCCTACTCTTCAATCTGTACATCGAGGAAGCAATGATGGAAATAAAAGAAAGGTTCAGAAGTGGAATTAAAATACAAGGTGAAAGGATATTGAAAGCTCACTGTTGGATTCCTTTCATGTTAATTTCTTAAATCTGTTGTCATTTACGGCATAAATTCCTCTTCTAAATTTACTGTGGCGGTTCTGACTATCTGCGAAGAGACTGAGTAGTGGAACGTGTTACTTTTACACATAAACAAGAACGATCTGTCACACTACTACACTTTAAAACACAGTTTATATGCAATTCATGTCACACAGTCTCATACGGAACCTACATCCGCTTTCTTTTATGTACTGTATATGATAAGATACTGTCATCCCCCTTCCCTTCTGTGTGAGAGGATGAATGAGCAAATGTATTTATAGTTGCATGCTTGAGGGTAGCAGACAAACCTGTCTGCTAGAGAACAGTAGGACCAACGTCGGAACAGGTAGCTATGCTTTCTAGAAGCAAAGAGGTTTCTATCCTTAGTATGGTTCTGTCCGTCCCTTGTCATGTTGGTATAGGAAGCTGCCCCTCTGGTCACTTCCGTTTTGTATCGGGAAGCACGCTCGGTAGGAGCGCAGGTCAGTCTGTCCGCGGCGAGCGTCTGAAGTGGTAAGATCTCCGGCTAAGCGCGTGTCTGCTATGTCCACAGGACAATGAATTTCTTAAGTTCAGCCTAACTGAAAATTTAATCAACTTTATTTCAGGTTTAGCTCTAAAATATCTAATGTTATCTTAAGTTGCAACGCAGTGTATTTCGAGTGCGAACTTCAGATTATTTTACAGTAGTTGCTTTGTCACTAGTTTGTGAGTAAAGTGGAACCACGTGTTGATCAGTAACTCTAAGATCATCAATCTTAAATGCGAATGTGCGTGAGATTATAACGTCTCGCCTTAACAATATTTTTCAATATAGCAACTTTTCTTTATGTTCAATCCACGTGGGGTGTACTTCGTGAGACGAGTACCACGTGCTTATACAATTGTTTGACCCATCAGGTTAATAGTAAGACGATAGTAACCAGTTCGAGGTTTTTCTTTTGTAAATTGCTTTTCG